>NW_025855072.1:153196-203864 GCF_002878395.1 Capsicum annuum
AAGTGGAAATGCAATTAAATAAAAAGAAAAAAGAGGCACATCTGATTAAAAATAAAAGACAAAAAAATTGCAAAAAAAACTCCAAAAATATTCTTTTTAACCTCTCCCTCCTCCCACCACCCACCCCGACGACACACTCATTTGCATTACCTCTTCTCCTCCTTCATTGGATCACCTTTTCTCCTCCTTCATTTTCATAATTACAATCATTAACTAATTGAAAAATTGTTTCCTCATGAAAGAAAACACAGAAAATAAGATTGAGGGGCGAAATTCACAACAAAATTCGACAAAGTTATCTAATTATATATGAAGTTCACCGGTCGAAAAAAATTTTGATGAAAATTTTAAAATTGATTTACTCTTATTGCTTCTACCATCAAATCCATCAAATTGAGTACCAATTATTCAAGCTTCTTTCTTTCTTTTGTTTTGTGAGTGGTGAAATTCTCTTTTTTTTCTTCATAAAAACTTTCTGAGTTTTATACAAAAGCCAACCATTTACTGCATTTTTGATGTTGGGAGGAGAAATCAACAATTAGATATGTTAATTTTTGGTGGGTGGTGCGATTAGATGGGTGGCGATGTTGCAAATTTTGATGGCGCTAAATTTTGACGGTGTATAGCATAGAAGATTAAATTAGATGAAGTTGTTGCTTGATTGTGCTGATTTTGAATCAATAATGAAGGAAGAAGAATGGTGATTCTTGTTCTTCGAATAAAAATGGAGTCAACGTGGTAAAAAAATAAAGAGAAAAAATAAAGGCAAAAATGAATTGAAGAAAAAGTGAAAAAAAAAAAAAAATTACACGTATAGGCTTGGACTGATTTGACAGGTGCATAAAGATAACGCAGGATTGTGTGACTGCCTTTGTACTTATGAGGGGGCTAGTAAAATCATTTTTAATAAGAATAGGTGTGTAATAGATCGTCACATTAGCTTAGGTGTGTAAATGACTTTTTGAATATAGTTTTAACATGTTTTTGATGACTTTTACCTAGAACTTTTGACGTTACTCAACCCACAAAATTTGCAACTAGTTACAAAATGTTCACAGCTTGATTATAAATTGATCCAAACAATCCATTAAATCAAAAGCAATACAACAAACTTATACTTGTTTCTCTCTTATAAGACACTCTCTCCATAATTGAAAACCTTTACAGCATTAAAATGACATCGAGAAATACTAATAGGTATAAGATGCAAACCAAACGATTGACTTAGATAATTCAGAAATCAACTACAAATTGATTTAACTTTAATTTTTATACAAAACGCAATCCAAACCAAACCACACACACTCCAAACTACCAATACCACAGCACCAAAACGTCTGAAGGTAACATTATTCGATGCAACACTGGAACAACTTCATGGCATCGATTGGAAACAAAAACTAGATGAAAAAAATAAGCTAACATCACAAACACCCAATGTAATATGTGCTTAATAGAGTAGACCAAACCTACATAATACTAAGCTTCAAACAATTAAAGCCAGATATTTAACTGTTTTTGACTTTTTTGCTTCATGGAATAACACCATAACTAGCTCCCATACAGTTTATATTGCATAATTGAGAAACCCTAAATCTTATACTTCATACATGAAAAAGGGGAATAGACGCGTAATGCATGACACATTCCGTTCACAAAATCTGACGATTTAAAATAAGTGTTTAAGTAAAAGCACAAAAACTGATGATTGATAAGGTCTAGACGACGGAGATATAAAAGTAATGTTGACGCTAGGAAAATCTAAGTCCAATAAAACAATTGGAACCAAGAACAGGTAAAATTCCTTGAAAGGTTCAAGTTTCTTGAATACAAAATGGATCATAATATGCGGTCAACTTTAGCAACTCAGGCCATTTGAGAAGACGGAGGGGATCAGAGAGACATGCTTTAACGAATATCTACCAACAGCTAGCAAAATCAAGCAGCTTGTGTCTCGGAAACACAACCAGGTATGAAGCAGGTAAGCTCAATGACGTTTCCCATGGGCAAGAGCAGAAAGGCTGAGCAACAAGTATAATAGTTGCTAAGATGCAATGAACCACTCTATAAAATATGTGGTGATTCAAATGAAGATCTACGTTATCTCTACGAAGCAATTCACCCTTAAAGAGTTTAGATCCCGAAATCCATAACCCGCATAGCAAAATTTTGAAAAAGAAAATCATCATAAACCATTTTCTGTCTACCGCTGAGAGCAAAACAGAGTGAAGTAGATTTTGCAATGCAAAACAACGTTTTAAAAGAAATAAAAGGATATATAGTTTTAAAAAAGAAGAGGCGAAAAGGAAACTTTACTTGGTATCACTCAAATCTCGACACATAGTATCTTTCGAAATTTTCTTATTTTGCAAGGCCACTTTATAAAAGCAAGACATAAATTTGTATGGAGAGAAGTTCAAATCTTGAAATTTATGTCACCTGTGTGGCAATATTTTGATGAAATTTTGTTAACTACTCAACAACGAGGGAGAGATAAAGATGGGAAAAAAGATTTTGATAAAGAATAAGATGAAAAGAAGAAGAAACACAAAGAATAGTTGACACAGAATATAAAGAGAAGCAGATTATTGATTTAAAAAAAAGGAATAAAAGCAAAGGGAATCACACGACGTAGGCTGTTTCATGCAACCCTTGATGCCATCAACTTTCATGAGTAAGCTTTCAAATACCGGCACAACGTGACAATGCTGATGTGGCAATCAATTGTTTAACGAGAATGTGAGTTCCCTCAACCTCTGTAGGTACCTGCCATATGACTGTGATGCCATTCATCATCCTTAATATCTACTTAAATATACCACTACACGTTGAGGTGAGTCGTGTCATAGCCGCAGAGATTCAATCAAACAGAAGCATCTAGTGACGTAGCTAGCTGGGATCCACAATCTTTGAAATTGAAGATCCCACAGCAGGGCAGTGAAGAACGAAACCACAAGAGTGTGGGAGCAGAAAACCAATGAAGCAGTACCGAGAAGACACCTCCACACAAGAAAAAAAAATGAATATTTAGCAGCATTCTTTAGGATATTTCTTTTCTAAAAATAATAGATGCCATAAAGTACAAAATGTCTAAAGTCGATAAGATAAAAGGTTCTTTAAAAAAGGAAAAGTTAAGAAATTAAAAAACACACTAGTAATATTATACGAAAATAAAAGCCGTTGAAGTTGAGGGCAAGGCCTCACTTACACAGCCGAGATAAGTCAAGCATAGTAACACACACATCCAAAAACTCCCGAGTGAGACAAGTAACCATCTTTTCCATTCAGCTCCTGCTTCTGATTCGGTCCCTAAGGCTGCCATTTCTGCATTACAAAGCAGAAGAATGATAAGGAAAACGAGAACACTGATTTAGATTCATTATCAATATGAAAGAAAAATAACATATTTGTATAGCATGAACCAACAATGTCCCAAATCAAAAACCTAACAGAAGTAGGTAGGGAAGCAACACGGTTCATACACTTTCCCATGAACTAAGACATGAAACACCAAGCGGATACAAAATAAATCCAGAAATAAATCCAACTATATACATGCACATGTATCTAAAAACAGCCAACTTTAATCATGTACGAACACCATAAAAATGAATGCCCAATCAACAAAGACACAGAATAAATGATCCCAAAGTTAGTAATTTCACCCATTGGAATAAGGAACTTCATCTCTGCCACGGTATGGAGATCGGCTATAGCTGCGTCCACGAGGTGATATGCTTCGGCGTCGGGGGGATCGTCCACGGGGACTATAACTCCTGTTTCAAAAAGGACATTATGAAGGTGTAAAAGTGAATACCATGTCCTACTGTATATTTGAAAAGTTCTCTTCTGACCTGCGACCATAGCTTGGACTCCTTCGATATCTAGGAGGGCTACGACTTCTACGTTTTCCAGGACCTGGACCTCCACGCACTCGGCATTCACGAGCAAAATGACCAGACTCACCGCACTCGTAGCACTTCAAATCAGAGCCTCCAGAGCGACCACGACCTCCCCCTCGCCCTCCACCCCTTTCTCCTCTAGAATTATGTGAAAGCTCCACTCTCCATCCATTCTTACCTGTTTAATTTATCAGGAAGAGAACAGCTTAAAATGCTTTGGTATTTGACATATTTGCCAGACTTTACAGATGCTAATGTATAAAGCAGCACAATAAAATTGATTATGAACCTGCAAAAAATTTGAAAAAGATTGAATGCAGAAGAAGGTTCAACCATATGCATGAGTAAGGGACCATACCATCAAGATCCCTGATTGCGTCTTGTGCATCTCTTCGGTCATCAAAGTCAATAAAAGCATAACCAGGTGGGCGTCTTGCAACCCAAACACTGCAAGCATATTTATTGTTTTGCATCAAGAGTGCTGTGTGCTAATCCAAAAGCATTATAACAAAGAAGAAGGATAGAAAAACGTAGTCAAATTCCATAATGAAATAACCCTTGGTTATACAGAAGTGCCACCAATGCTCTTAGTACCTCAGTTTATATCCCAAATCCCTATAATTTAAATCTCAACATGTCACTTTCTTTGACATTCAATAATCAGTGTAATATTTTTAATAATTCAGAACAATATATATGCAGAGTTTCAACAGAGCAAAGAACAAGAAAAGCAGGGAGATTTTAAGGAAATAATGTGCTTGCAATACAGCTTATGCCCATTTAATCTAAATACTGCTTTAGAGAAACACGTATATTCAGCAAGTTAGAAAGACACTATCTTCTATCTGATACAAAATAAGACTTAAATGCTCCTCCATGTCAGATTGTTAGTGCATGCTTTATTCACGAACCGAGAAGAAATAAACCAATGAGGAATGGATGACTAGTAAACACTTACAATGGGTTTTAGTTGTAAACTAAATATTCAACCTACGTTGCTCGAACTCTTCAAAAATGTCATAGGGTGTGTGTCGGATCCTTCAAAAGTAGTGCAATTTTGGAGGATCCGACACGGATGCGATAGCATTTTTGGAGAGTCAGAGCAACTTAGTATTCAACAGCCAATTACAAAATAAAATTGCACATCCGAGGTCTTCAATGCGTACAGATTTCAAATGCAAATTTAATGTAGAATAATAGAATTTGCTTTACCTTCTTATAACTCCAAAGACACGGAATTCATCTTCTAGTTCTCTTTCAGTGACCCTGGGATCAAGATTTCCAACATACACTCTTGACATCTCGGAATAATAACCTATACAGGTATATACACATTTCAGTCGAACGTATACGAAAAAAGCTTACATTTCAGTCGAACGTATACGAAAAAAGCTTACATATCCATGTGTCAATTATAAGAAATTGAATGCTACTGCATCAGAAGTTTGCCAAAATCATCGGAAACAAAAAGTTCTTTTCAACTCTGTTTTCTTGGTAACACTGTATAGTATGCTTAAATTATCAAGGCTTTTAAGGTGTATACACTGATGATTGCAATATCTCCAATACTCTGTTTATCCTGTTTTGCCAAATACAGTAATCTACAAATATATGAAAGTGTAAAAACTAGTTTTACTGCTAGTGATGGAGAATTGAAATTCATCATTAATTATTCTCTGTCTCGATTCTATGTACTTTGGGATACTATTTTTCTAAGTAGATAAATTTTTTATGTTTTAAATCAGCAAAAAAAAAAAGTCATGCTACCGTCAAATCTGCTTTACCTATGCAACAACAGCAACATACCGAGTGTAAGGCACCTACCTAGTGAAGGTAGAGAGGCTGTTTCAAAATTCAAATAGACATTGGGCTCAAGTAAAGCATATACTCTCTGTGGTCCAATTTACGTGACAGAGTTAGAATTTCGAGATTCAAACTTAGAAGCTTCAGAGGTTTTTTGAAAATAAAATTCATATATTTGAAGACTATAAAAAAAAGTAATATAAATCACAAAAAATAAAAAATTAAAATGTTTAATAGGCATATAAAGAATTTCGGTCAAAGAAAAACTTAAGACTCAAATTTACACTTGAGCCACATAAATTGGGATGGAGGGAGTAAAAACCGAGAATAAAAAAAGAAATACAGTTGCAACAACAAATAACAACAAGAAAATGCATTAATTGAAAGGCTCAACGAAACACTATATGCATAACCCTAAACTAATGCATTAACTATCCACAAGATGATTCTTTTTTTATTTTAAATGAGGTATGGAGGGAAAATGGAGACGAGATTACTCTTAGTAGAATCGAACCCTTACCAACAAATGAGCTAATAATTCCCCGCAAATTATCAACAACAACAACAAACCCAGTGTATTCCCACAAAGTGGGGTCTGGGGAGGGTAGAATGTACGCAGTCCATACCGCTACCTCCAAAGAAGTAGAGAGGTTGTTTCCGATAGACCCCCGGCTCAAGATAGAGAATAGTAAGCAAGAGTGTAATGCACCATTAAGCATGGTGGGTGGCATAACATAAAAGGAATAAGACATACTAAAAATAAAATAGAAATCAGAGCAATACGAAATAAGATAAATAAGCACAATATGAAATAAGAGATAAGAATTATGGCATCCGAAAAGTACGAACCCCACCTATGGACATAGTCCTGGGATTACTAACCCAGCTATACATGAGCTCTTCTACTACTAGCTACAACCCACGTACGCGACCTAGCCTTTTACCCTTATCCACGACCTCCACACCTTCCTATCTAGGGTCATGTCCTCAGTAAGCTGTAGTTTCTCCATATCATGTCTAATCACTTCCCTCCCGTACTTCTTCGACCTACCTCTCCTCCTCCGAAAGCCATCCAACGCTAGCCTCTCACACCTACGAACTTGAGCATCCGTGCCCCTCCTCATCACATGCCCAAACCATCTCAGTCTTCCTTCCCGCATCTTGTTCTCCACCGAAGCCACTCCCACCTTCTCCCGGACTATCTCATTCCGAACTCTATCCCCTATAGTAAGTCCACACATCCAACGCAACATTCTCATTTCCGCCACCTTCAATTTTTGAATGTGGCAGTTCTTGACTAGCCAACACTCTGCTCCAAATAACATAGATGGACGGACTGCCACTTTATAGAATTTGCCTTTAAACTTAAGTGGCACCTACTTATAACACAACACACCCGAGGCGAGCCTCCACTTCATCCAACCTGCTCCAATACGGTTAGAGATATCCTCATCAATCTCGCCATTCCCTTGAATCATAGACCCAAGATACTTAAAACTATCCCTCTTACAAACATCCTGGGAATCCAGCTTCACCACCATATTTTCCGCAAATTATCAAATTCATAAAATAAATATGTTTTCAATTCTATCAAATTTCAAATTGCCAACCAATTGAATTACTATAATTTCCCCATAAAATGATCAAATTCAATAAAATGAACATTTTTTACAATTCAACAAAAGTTCGGATAGCCAACCAACTGAACTACAAAGATTTCCTCATAAGATGATCAAAATTTAATAAAATGTATATTTTTTTCAATTCTATGAAAGTTCAGATAGCCAACCAATTGAACTACTATGATTTCCCCATAAAATGATCAAAATCAATAAAATGAACATTTCTTTTTCAATTCTATGGAAGTTCAGATAGCCAACTAACTGAACTACTATAATTTCCTCATAAGATTATCAAATTCAACAAAACAAACAGTGGTTTTTTTTCAAGGTTGTTTAAGTTCGGATAGCCAACCAACGGAGCTACTGAGATTTCCCCGTAAAATGATCAAATTCAATAAAACAAATATTCTGTTTTCAATTCTATGGAATTCTAACACCTGAGATACTAATATTTCCCTGTAAAATAACTGAATTCAATAAAATCAATTTTTCCTCTCTTTTCAATTCTATAAAAGTTCGAATAAAACTAACTGAACTACTAAAATTTCCCCATAAAATGATCAAATTCAATAAAATGAACATTTTTTTTCAATTCTATAAAAGTTCAAATAACCAACTAACTGAACTACTAAAATTTCCCCGTAAAATGATCAAATTCAATAAAATGAACATTTTTTTCAATTCTATAAAAGTTCAAATAGCCAACTAATTGAACTACTAAAACTTCCCCGTAAAATGATCAAATTCAATAAAATGAACATTTTTTTTTATTCTATAAAAGTTTGAATAGCCAACTAACTGAACTACTATGATTTCCCCATAAGATTATAAAAATTCAACAAAACAAATAGTGTTTTTTTTTTCAACTATGATGAAGTTAAGATAGTCAACCAACTAAGCTACTAAGATTTC
This sequence comes from Capsicum annuum, assembly GCF_002878395.1. Lineage (NCBI taxonomy): Eukaryota > Viridiplantae > Streptophyta > Magnoliopsida > Solanales > Solanaceae > Capsicum > Capsicum annuum. Next base: position 161,436 of record NW_025855072.1, read on the forward strand.
CCCGTAAAATAATCAAATTCAATAAAACAAATATTGCTTTTTCAATTCTATGGAAGTCTAACCAATTGATATACTAAGATTTCCCCATAAAATAATTGAATTCAATAAAATGAATTTCTTTTTTCTTTTTCTTTTTTTTCAATTCTTTCAAAATTTTAACAAAATTACAATTTGCAAAGAAGTAGTAATATAAACATTATATCAAAAAAGACCAAATAATAAAGAGAAGGCAAAACCTGAAACCTAGTGAGAAAAAACCCTAGGCCACCACGATTATGAAATAGGGCGGAATTTCTATTACATAATATATATTTCTATTAGATACATATTAGGGTCAATTATTGGGCTTGAAAATGGGCTTGATAAGTAGCACTCGCTTGGGCTAAGCCCAAATAGAGCTGATCCATAAATTTTGGGCCTAGGCCCATATCGTTGTGAGGTCTAGCCCAAGTGATGAAATGATGGAGAAAATGATTTTTTAAGGAAAAATTATAATTAAGTGAAGTGAAAAAATATCAGAGGATAATTATCAGGCGTAACTAATGTTTAAAATAGAGAAAAATAATTTAAATATACATTTTAACTTATTATGTTTACACAAATCTTCATTCTTACAAAGTAATTATAAAAATCTCAACTAATTATGTATCTTCATTAAATGTATAAGGAGCAAATTATGTATCTCAACAGACCCAAAATTCGAAAAATAGATATCGAAAGTTAATTATGTATCTTTACAAAGGAAAAATGAATCTTCGTTGGATGTATTATGTATTTCTACTGACCCAAAATAAAAAAAAATGTATTAGTAGCTAATTATTTATGTTTACAAAGGAAAAAATATATCTTCTCGGGATGTATCAAGAGATAATGTATCTTAATAGACCTAAAACTAAGATTTTCAGCAATTATGCAAAATATTGAGATTTTGTATAATTAAGCTCCAAACTGTTGGGATCTATGTTGTTTGCCCTTAAAATAGTTATCATTTGTAGCAAAGATTTAGATTAAATGCTAAATATATATCTCTTTTGTATTTATATATTTAGGGATTATCTACATACCTTGAGGATCATACACAATCTCTAATTTCGGGGCTCATATACGTTTTTATTTGTATACACAGAGAATTACGGGGCTCATAAGAAATTTTTTAAAGTGAATTTGTATTTATATATACAATCTCTAATTTGTATATTTATCTATTAAATTGTAACTACGCCTTGTAATTAGGCAAACGTTAGTTGTAACGCTTTATTTATTGCCTAAATGTTAGTTATTTCTAAAATTTTATCATGATTTAATAGCATGACTTAGTTTTTAAATTGGATAATTTTTAATTTTTAGCCCAAAAACTCGAACATATGTCTAGATAGGCATATATTCTTTTAAGGGTGTGGGTGAAAATGTAACTTATGTCTCATAAACATTTAATTATCATACAAGGTAAAAATTAAAAACCAGTACAAAATAAGAGCAAAAATCGGGACAAAATTGGTGGGATGGCTAGTTTTTGGATCACCTATTAGTACATTTAATTATTGTTTAAAGATAATTGAGAAATAATTATTTTTAGCATGTAAATAAAAAAATTGGAGAAAAATAATAATATACTAGTTAAAACATGAAATATTACACTCACATTGTACTAAAGTTCAAAACTTTTAGAGATAATACCCAATTACCCCCTGAATTATATCCAAAAGGGTTATGCCACACCTCAACTTAAAGGGGGTTTTATTACCCCTGAACTAATTAAAAGTGGAATTTTCACCCTTTTAGTGTCTATGTGGCACATACGTGGTACTTAAGTGGCACAACACACTGAAGTGTCCACGTAGGCATACGTGTGTGCCACATAAACACTAAGAGGATGAAAATTTCGTTTTTAATTAGTTCAGGGGTAAAAGAACTCCTTTTAAATTGAGGTGTGACATAGTCGTTTAGATATAGTTCAGAGGGTAATTGAGTATTTTCTCAAACTTTTATAAGTGGAACCCCAACATATTGTGTTATTGGAGTTTCAAACGACTCTTCAAAGCTCCTTTGATTCAACCCTAATTCGATACAACAAATTTTTTGCATCATCGTGATATGTACAGCTTTTTTTAATTTTTTTTATTTTGGGAAAGTTTCACATTTAACACTTCACAAACATAATTACAATCGCTAGCTAAATACAAAATGCATATTTATGTATGACATATGTATATTACCGAGATGAACCAACTAAAGAAATGGTAAAATAAATTATATTATATATGTGCTACTGTTTTTTTATCAATATTTTTTTGTTTCAATTTATGCAAAAGGATACAATTAACATATAAGAGTCAAAACGCTTAATTTCAATTATAAATTCTTTAAATTTTCTAAAATAATTATAATAAAATGTTTTTAAAAGAGTAAAAAAAAAAATTATTAACACCTCAAACAATAACACTTTCACATAAAATATTTTAGGGAAGCATAAAAATTAATACTATGATTGGCAAAATTAAGGGAAGTAAAGATTACTGACCTTCTCCCATGCAGCTCATGAGCAGACCCATTATAGTTGCCAATATGAAAAACTAAAATTTCTATATATAATATAAGGTTTAACAAGAGAAGTACAAAGTGAAAGGGGATTGAATTGTATTTGATTCTTTTTTTTGTTTGTTTAATTGTCTAGGTGTAATGGCTATTGCAATCTAGAATTTTCTATCTAGCATCAGATTCCTCACTTTCACTAAACTTTAGCTTCACCTAAAATCTACATTTATTTGGGATGCTGACATCGAGCAGTGAAATTTAAAAAATAAAATAAAAATTAATTCATCTGTCTTTAACTTTTATTTACAAATTTCACTTTTAATAAAAAATGACAATTTTTCAATAAACATAATTCATACTATAAGGGATTGTTTGGTGTGAGATATAAGTTATACTTCCTTCGTCCCATTTTGTGTGTCATTATTTCCTTTTTGTCCGTTCCAAAAAGAATATCACATTTCCTTATTTGGTAACTATTTAAAGACATAATTACACTTTCACCCTTATTTGTCCCACTTATAAGGGCCTATTTAATTAAAAATAATAATAGTACATTATTTTAATGAAGGACAATTTGGTAAAAAGCATCAAGTCTTTACTTATTTCTTAAACTCCGTATCCGGTCAAATGACGACACATAAAATGGGACGGAGGGAGTAATAATTATGGGGATAAAATGTAAGATTAGTTAAAAAAATATTTATCCTATCATTTATGTTTTAGTGATTGTCACGCCTCAAATCCTATTGGGGCGGACAAGCACCCGTAGCCGTAAAGGCCCGAGAGAACCAATCCATAACCTTGTACTTCTCATGCATGTAACTACGACAGTCAAAGATTCTGACAAACATGATATTATGCATCGAGGACATACGTAAGCAAACACAAAATTATATACAACACTTGGCCGTTGGGGCCACCACATCTAAAAAATAAAACACTACCATGTTTAACTTTACATTAGTCTATAAAACCTCTAAAAGATACATAGACTTAGTTAGGGTCGGGATAGATAAAAAAAAATATTACTATCGTTTGGTATTTGGTAATTTCCGAATATTCAATAATAGTTAAATGATCCATAGGCTATATACCTAGTCTACACTCCAAAAACCACATACTTGTGTGAATATTGCTCAAGCAAACTTTGAATTATTATACATAGACATAAAGTAGACTTAACTTTACACAGCAAACTTCTTTGCAACCAATATATGAAAACTTTTGATGAAAATATCACACTAAGACTGAAAATCAGGGCGTGGAGGGAACAACAGAAAAGAAGTCTTCATGACATGATACATAACACCATTGCTAGTTGCACTTGCCCAACTCTAATATTCCTAACATAGGTCAGAATAGACTTTAACCAAGGGGACTTGGTCAAGCCTTCTTAATCCTTAGGTTCGCATGTCAACACCAGATGGAAATTATCGTAAAACTCAGCACTTGGCAGATAACATAACATATATTGCTCTCCATCACATTTATAAGAAGCAATATTATGACTTTACATCACATTTACATCCAGTTCGTTACATCCAATTCGTGTTGCATCTAATTTGATGTAAATGTTATTTGTGTTACATCCAGTTCTCCTCTTTTTGGAGCTGGATCAAACTACAATAACATAGGTTTTAAGGTGTTTCATTAATTGAGCCACACATATCAACGTGTAACAAGACCAAACTAAATAGATTTTTTTTGGTATAAAAATGTGTATTCAGAGGTGTAAAATTACCAAACAAAATTGAATTTTTCTCAAAACGTTGGTTGAATATCACTACTATTATCGCCAAATAGGATCACTATAAGCATGTCCAACTTTAATATGGTAATATCAAATTTCATACCGAACCAAAATTTAATTTACCAATTACCGAATTGCCGAATCGAAGTTTAATGGTATGGTATTTAATATCTACTTTCATTTACCGATTATCGAATTACCGAACTCGAATTATGAAAATACTGTATCGAATACTGAACATCCACCCCTAATCGTTAGTGACTTGTTCCCTGTTAAGACAAGTAAAAGACTTAGAATTTATTTGGATGAGTTTATAGCTTTTGACTTAGCCAAAAATCATAAATTATGAATTTTTATGGCTTTTAGCTTACTTTTGCCCTTTTAACTCAAAAATAAGTGTTATTTTATTTTATTCTATTCTAACACTATAAAAGTACTTAAACGCTATTTTAGAAGCACTTTAAATAAGCCAATCAAAACATATTATTCCAACAGAATTGTTGACTAGTGAATTAAATACTACTCCCTCCGTTTCATTTTAGTTGACCCCTATTGACTTGACGCACCTATTAAGTTAGAATTTATTTTACCAAATTAGTCTTATTAATTATGTTTTGAAAATATAAATTTGAGTAAATACATTTTGTTTAGTTATTTAATGTAAAGGGTAGTATTGGAAGAAAGTAATAGAATCCTCTTGATCTCATCAAACGAACAACTAAACTGAAACAAATATTTTTAGAATGATGGCCAACTAAAATGAAACGGAGGAAGTATACAACTTGTATTGAACAAAAAAGAACGTTCTCTAAACTTTTGTCTTGAAAAATTAAATCACAGTTAATGATACTTTGCTTCAAAAATTTTCATTAAGATGATAATTAGGGGAAAAAATAAAATTCCACCAATTTGAAAGCTAAACATTAAACACCACCCAAACATAGAGGCAATTCATACACAAAAAAAAATAAAATAAAATCTCACTTACCCCTTCATTTCAATCCACGTCACTGAAATTATCCAAATCAAACCAAAAAATAACTAGCTTTGGATCAAACTAGCCAATCATTTTGGTGCACTTGCAAACCAAAATGACCATGATTTGAAAATGGAGAGAGACTTGAAAGAAAACAAAATGCGCACCACTTTTCGACCACTTTATATTGGTTTGAATTTTGGTTTTGGTTTCTAATCTAGTCCCTTTGGATTGTAAAAGTTTTCTTATAATTTTCAATTTTTGGAGTATTATTCTATATAATAAGTCACAATAAGTTGTTGAAGTAGATTGTTCATAATCAATATGCCTGTTTCACTTATTTTAATCGTGATTTTGTTAATTACTCTATTAAATTGATTAGATATTAGTTCTTAGTTTGTCAGAATCTCTACTTGTATAGCTACTTACTTGCTAATATATTTTTTGTGTAAAAGATTGTTTGATCGAGTGTATTAAGAGAAATAGTTCATGTATTATGTATGATATTATTTAGTACTTATTATGTTTGGTAGGATTTTAGACCTATGTATAGCTGATACATGTATAACTAATACCTTTCATTTGGTGGTATTAATAATACGTAGGATTTAATATCTAGGACTAACATATGTAAAGATAAAAATATCTCTCAAATTCTTTTAAGTATTTTTAAAATTATTTTCTTGATTTTATTTTTTATATTTGTACTAATAAATTTATTTAGATGAATTATCTTACAAATTTTATTATTTATAGAGAGTTGTTCGTTGCTAAATAAAATTAAATATCAATCGATATAATATGTGAAATATGAGTTGTTTATTTACCCTCAAATAATTTAAGTAAGGTTATAAAAAATTATTTTTAAGAATAAATAATAAAGTTGTGGAAAAAAATGCACAAAGTCATAGAATATGGAAGATATTTTTATAAACAAACAATATTTTTAAAGAAATATAGCAATCAAATCAAATACTGAATAAGAAATAAGCTCAATACCACTAATTTCATTATTACTAATCTCAGCGTTACTAATATATCCTATTCAGTACTATTCTTATATATTCTACCAAACCACCCTAAGTGATGCTCGAGTGAAGTTGCATCATGTCCTTCTGATTCTTTGTCTTCTTTTATAGGCTTTGTCTTTTTGTACCATTGACACGAATTTGAGGTCTTGATTTGAGAGATTAGATCATCCTGATCTAATTATATTTTGGTCTTAAGGATAACTCAAGAGATTTTTCTATATTTGCTTTGCTTGTGTGGATCATTTACTTCATCTAGCCCAGATCTTCTTTCTCCTGCTTTATCATATACTGATCTATTCTGATGGTAAATCTTCTTTAATTAATTGATTGCTAGATTGATTCTTTTTCTTCTTACCTGCATTGTAAATTCATGAGGGGGGGGGGGGGGGGGGGGGGGGGTCTTTTTTTTTTTTTTCATTTTAAGTGATAATATTTGATTTGACCCAAAATTAGAAAAGAAAAAAGATTTTAAAAATTTATGATCTGAAACATTTCTTGACTATCTATATGACTATAAACGATTTCACTAAAGATAGAAAGAGAATTTTAAAATTTAAATTTTCAATTATGAGAAAATGACATTATGTTTGGAACGAAATTAAAAAGGAAAATGAGACCACATAAATTGAAAAGTACAAGTAGTAGATAAAAATTTTGGGACATTAGAACAATTTACAATATTCTTTTCACTAAAAGTTCCCAACAACAATCCAATATAAAAGATCAAGACATAACATCACTTGATAAGATAATACAATAGGTACTATTACATAATACCAATGGAAGAGACAAATAAATTATGATATGTTTCACTTAATTAATGTGCTGAACTCACTTGATCATCAAAGTTCTTCAAATTCCCTTTAGGATTCTTCTCAAATCTCTCAATTCTAAAGTGCATTAACTCCACATCTTTTGTTTCTCCATCCATAACAAGATCAGCCAAAATTTTCCCCACAATTGGTCCCATTTTGAACCCATTCCCAGAAAATCCACCAGCAATCACTACATCCTCACCAAACTCCCCTCCAAGAAAATCAATCACATAATCCTCGTCCGGGGTCAGGGAGTACATACACGACTGCGTCATGACCGGCCTTGTGGAGTCCACGAGGCCTCCGAATACCTCATGGATCCACTTTCTGAGTGGATCCAGAGTCACTGTGGGCGCCCAGGTCCTTTCAGTCGGCTTGCAGGGGCGCCCACCATGCACCGGAATTTTAATCAATCCCGGGTACTCAAGCGACGGTGTGCCGTATATGTACGGCTCACCATAGCTAGCAAAAGTTGGAAAACCATTATCAATAGTGAATTTTGACTCATACCCTTGTTTAATTTTCCAATACATCACAGTTGTCTCCAAAGGTTGAATTGGAAGTACAACTCCTGACACATTTTCAACTAACTTTTTCATCCATGGACCCACTGTCACAACACATTTTTTACCCCAAAACTCCTCACCACTTTTCACACTAACCAAAACACCCCCTCTTAAACTATCTTTGTTGATTTCAACAACTTCCATGTTGTCTTTCAAGAATGCACCATTCTTGATAGCAAGTGTTTGAAACATGGACACTGCTTTTGTAGGCTTAATAACACCACCATACTCAGTAACAACACCTATTGAATTCTCAGGCAATTGGATCAATTGATGAAATTCTTGAACGACTGTGTGATGATCAACAACTCGAAAAGGGATTGAGTTTTTCTCACAACTCGATATGACAGCTTTAAGAGCTTTGTGATCAGAAGGTCCACAGTCAAACTGTGAAGTCTTGAAGTAGACTTTGTATCCAACTTCTTCTTCAGCTTCTCTCCAAAGGGTCTCAGATTTTAAGACCATTTTCGGGTAGTAATCTTCGGGGTAAGTTGCACGTATGGTTCTTGATTCGCCATGGGAAGAACCTCTATGGTGTAAGAAATCGAATTGCTCTAAAAGGAGTGTCTTTTGGTTGTGTTTTGATGTTTGATAAGCCGTGCAACTACCCATTATACCTGCTCCAATCACTATTACATCAAACATTTGGATGGAATTCTCCATTTTGATGTGTGTGTTTGTTTTACTATGGTTTTTGTGTTGGAACAGGGAACTAAAGGAGATGAGTTTTTGGAGTTGTCAACTAAGCTAGGATAATGTCTATGTTTATAAAGGATTTTTTCCTCACTCCAGTCTCCACCTAATGATTTAAGTTATTTGAACTCTCAACTTATTAGGAATCACAAATTTTATAAAGGGGTTTAAAAGTATACACACGAACTAACTGAAGGGTGTTTAGAGCTCAACATTTACTATGTATACATGCAAACTAATTTTAATCAGGTATAAATAGTATAATTTTTTGTCCAAAAAAGTTGAGATGAACCCTCATTGTATGCTAGCTCCACTCCTTTGATTTACTACGTAATTAAACCCCACTTTTATTTTTAAAGGATTGAATTCCACTTAGGAGAAATAACGCTTTTAATCCTTTAGTTATCGCATTATTCTAATTTCAGTCTTTGTGATATTTGATTAAGTATTTTTAATCTTCAATTAAGCAGTGTATGTTATTTTGATCCCTGACTAACAGATTTAATCAAATTAAACGAAATGATAATTATTTTGATCTCTGACTAACCGATCTCATCAAGGTTAAAAGTGTCTAATTAATAGTTATTATTTCATTTAATTATTGACTTAATACGTATTAAGCTTCTTAAATTTGACAAGATATTTCATTGGAAGACTCAAACTAAACTTTATTTAAATTGAACACTTTGATTCCTAATAAAGTATTTCAATTAGACACTTGTAAACAGTGATGAACCTTTTAGAAGTCATGGGTGTTTGAAAAGTTTGAACACACATATTGATGTCTAAAAGCTTTAAGATTCCACCTGTAAACTAAAACATCCAACTAATTTCTTGATTTACAGGGTGCTTTTCTAAATATCCAATTTTTATGTTTTTTAATAAAATTATACCTAATCTTTGTCTAATTTAATGGGTAGTCAAGCATAAAAAAAAAGAAGCTATAGGTCTACCCCTACATGTAGATATTGAAATTTCATGGAGTTCTACAAGAAAAATACAATTTCAATTAAGATTCTTGAAAACTACTCTACCTTAAATCGTGGTTCACACACATATAAAGGTCAATATATTTCTTTCAAGAGGCATCTCGAATATTCAATAAAATCTTGGGTATTGATCACAATGAGATCAAGCTCTCAAATTTTGGGATATTCATAAAGAGATTAAGACATCACATATAGTGTTTGTAAAGTTTCCGCCCAACGTTCTTGATGATCTAATACTTCACAGGGAAGTTCAAATCATCGTACATTTGATAAATATACGTTACTATTAACCTTCGAATCACGAAGAAAGATTTAGAAAGAAGAATCGAGGAGGAACATAATCATACGCTTATTCTTGATATCAATAAAATTATGTTTTTTTATATTTTATTTGTAATTACAATGTATCGTTTATCACTTGAATATTTATTGCAAATAATACTTTCAACTCAAATTTTGAAAATACTTTTATTTTGTGTTCTCATTTATCAATTAGTTAATCATATAAAATATGTCATTTTTTCTAATCATACATATTCTACTTCGTAAATCGTAAAACTGCAGGCATTTTCTACTTGAGGTTACTTATAAATTTTCTGAAAAAAGCAAAAAAAATAAAGATATATATAACTCTGAGTCAAGCATGCGTGGAAATGACTTTGATATGCAAAATGACGAAAGAAAAAATAAAATCCACCATTTTTGCTGATGCTAACCAACTAAATAGAAAAGATTCCATCAAAATGTGTCCATATCTTTATGATTTTTCCCCCCTTTTTATCCTACTTTGATACGACAACATGTGAAACCGGGAATTTCCTGGCTATCTTACACATGAATCACGAGTGATTCCTATTTTCTTAGTTTTTTTTTCCAAAGGGCTGGTCCACAAAAATCTACTATGTAGCAGTGATAGAGTCAATATTTTTACTAAGGAGGTTCAGAAATAAAACATACAAATTAATTGAAGGAGGTTCAACATCTAATATATACACATAAAAAATAATTTTAATTTTGTATAAATAGTATGATTTTTCGCCGAAGAAAATTCGAATGAACCCCCTCGCCAAAGATTAGCTCTGTCCCTAACATGTAGTCTTATCAGACAGTTTTTATTAATAGTACAAAGATCAGTGATGCATGTTACTATGTGTTGGTGTAATATATACCATAATTACAATAAATTACAATTGAAATAATAAAATAAATAACATTAAAGAAAATAAAATAATCTTCTTCATGGCTGAGGCGCGAATATCTTGGTCTCTTTAAGGAGATTCAAATTCACTGCCGCATAATCTACACCAATCTAGCAGTATATCTCCTGACTTATCCCCTCCAGGATACAACAACCCATCAACGATGTATAACTCAAGCAACTCCGAATTAGTTGAAGAGTCCAAAGCTCCACCATAAGAACACCTTCCTTCAACATATAAAACTCTCTTTGTATATAGTGAATATAGTTAAAAATTTAGAATATTTTCTTTGTTTCAACTCTTTCTTCCACTAATATAATTACTCTTTTTTGTATAGTGAATATAGTTAAAGACATAGAATATTTTCTATGTCTCAACTCTCTCTTTCACTACTCTATTTACTCTTATCATTTTTTTCTTATCATTTATAATGTACTATTACTCATCTCTCTTATTCTTACAACACAACAAAGGAAGAAACACCACTATTTATAGGTGAGGAATTCATTCTTGTGTCGAATAGGAAGAATGTTGTCTAGTAAAGTGAGTACATGAATGGTCTTTAAGTTACAAATGTTACAAGAGTTATAAAAGTAATGAGGTAAACCAATGGTAGATATTACAAGAACTAAATGTCACATTCTACCATAAAATATTAAGTGAAATAAAGTGTTGGTGGCTATAAGAGTAACACAAAGTAAATACACACTTTTGCTCTTATTAATATTTCACTAATGTGCATTGGAGAAGTGCAACCATCAACATCACACTATGTCAGTTTGAGATAATGCACTTTAAAATATTAAAATGCACTAACATTTCCCTACTCATTTTAATATTCATATAAGAGAGTTCACCAATTTAGTTGAAGGGAGACTGTTGTGCATAATGAATGTGTGCTCTGCATTGAACCTTCACTTAGTAATAAAACAATAAACTTTACTCCAAAATTAGTAGTGGTCTCAAACTTGAACTATGACTGCTTGAGGGAAATAAAGTATCACTACTTACACAGAACAATCAAGGTGTTGACATAAGTTTTAATAGCCAACACATTATGGCCTTGTGCTATCTCGATTTTTCATGAGTGTTTTTGAGAATAAGCCCCATTCTCATAGGAAGTGGCCTATTTCCACACTCACATTTGTGAGATCTGTCAAGGGTGGTCCTGTAATTTTGACACACTACTCATACGAGATACAGAATTTCATTAAGAGTTCTTAAACTCAACCTTTACAAATCATTATAGAAACAAAATGCATTCACACCATAGAAAGGATTAAACAATAGTGCATCCCACACCAAGTCATCATATGATTCGTTCTTTCCATTGAACATGGTTATAGAATTTCTAGACCCAGGTTGGGTTTCCTCATATATGACTCATGATTTTTTATAAGGTTCTTTCTTCCCCCTCAATGTGATTCAGACCATTTATCTTGCCAAGGCCTTGCTTAGTTCATCTGCAAGATAATCACATAATTTGACATACTTAATATTAGTAGTACCACTTATCAAATATAATGTCACAATATTACTTTATTCTTACGGGTTTGAATTTACTGTTGTATTAACAACTTCAAACTTTATCAATAATACTGGTGCTATCACAATAACTCAAAATTAGAGAAAATAATTTCTCAAAATAAAGTGATTGATTAATTCACTTTTTCACTAGTTGAACCTAAAGTAATTAGTTCAACCTCCTTGAATAATAATTTATTTTTGTCATTTCAACAAATAGCATCAAATTTTTTTATTTGCATGATAAACACATTTAAGTACAACAAGATTTATTTTAATAAAAACAAGCCACAACTTTTTTAACCAAGTAAATATACCTGATTTATTTGTGTAACCTGCTTAAGTACTTTTACATAATTTCATGTCAAGTGCAATTAGCCACATATCTTATATTTTATTAGGCTAGCAAACTCCTTTTTATTTATTACACCACTTTCACATTTTTGAATCAAAAAGAGTTGCATGACTCAGATAACCAACAAAAAATATTTCACAATTTTTCTTTTTCACCATAATGTGACATGTCAAGAAAAAGTTCGTCACATGATTTAGGTATTTTTCATTTCAAGAATGAAATTTTTCTCATCCAAATATTTAATGTGAAATTGGCTATTTAATTTGTCATTTATTTGATAACATGCATGTTAGAGCCAATGGCATTAATAAATATACAAATAGTAACATGTGATTTATTTCAAAACTAATATATGCACTTGTAACTTTTTTTCTCAAAGCATTCTCAAAAATGCAAAGATCACATTTTCATGGTAATTTGTTTTTCATTTCATTAGCCACCACTATTTTGAGACTTTAAGAAAATAAACTTTCATGAAAAGTATCATTTTATTCATGAAAAATAATAGATAACTTTTTACCTTTTCTCCACAACAAGTGAATTTTTTTTATCTTTTCTCCGCTTGAGTTGACGAGTAGAAGGATACTTTACGTGGCTATCTTTTACCATCCATCCTTTGAGATCTCTCATCTTGACATCCGCAATTTTTAAAACTGTAATAAAACATGAATCTCCTTAAAATTATTGGTGTAGAATTCTTTCATATATTCAATCGGACGAATGTGGTGTAGTAAAGTGGGTACATGAACAGTCTTTAGGTTACAAATATTACAAGAGTAATGAGGTAGACTAATGGTAGATGCTACAAGAACTAAATGTCACATTCTACCATAAAATAATGAGTGAAATAAAGTGTTAGTGGTTATAAGTGTAACACAAAGCAAATACACACTTTTTCTCTTAATAATATTCCACTAATGTGCATTGTGCATTGGAGAAGTGCAACCATCAACATCACAATTTATCAATTTGTCATCTATCTTTTTACCGAAAATTGTGTAAAAATTTTAAGCAGGTTACATAAGCAAATCAGATATATTTACTTGGTTAAAAAAAGTTGTGGCTTATTTTTATTAAAATAAATCCTGTTGTACTTAAATGTGTTTTTGATGCAAAGGAAAAAGCTTGGTGCTATTTGTTGAAATGAAAAAAAGCAAATTATTATTCATGGAGATTGAACTAATTATTTCAGGTTCAACTAGTGAAAAAGTGAATTAATCAATCACTTTATTTTGAGAAATTAATTTCGCTAATTTTGAGTTATTGTGATAGCACCAATATTATTGATCAAGTCTGAAGATGTTAATACAACAGTAAATTCAAACCTGTGAGAATAAAAATATTATATTTGACAAGTGGTACTACGAATATTGAGTATGTCAAATTATGTGATTATCTTGCAGATGAACTAAGCAAGGCCTTGGCAAGATAAATAGTCTGAATCACATCAAGGGGGAAGAAGAAAGATTATAAAAAATCATGAGTCATATATGAGGAAACCCAACCTGGGAACTAGAGATTCTATACCCAGGTTCAATGGGAAGAACGAATCATATGATGACTTGGTGTGGGATGCGCTATTGTTTAATTCTTTTTATGGTGTGAGTGCATTTTGTGCCTATAATGATTTGTGAAGATTGAGTCTAAGAACTCTTAATGAAATTTTGTATCTCGTATGAGTGGTGTGTCAAAATTATCAGACCACCCTTGACAGATTTTACAAATGTAAGTGTGGAAGTAGGCCACTTTCTATGAGAATGGGGCTTATTCTCAAAAACGCTCATGAAATATTGGGATAGCACAAGGCCATAATGTGCTGACTATTAAAGCTTATGTCAATACCTTGATTATTGTGTGTAAGCAGTGATACTTTATTTTCCGCAAGCAGTCATAGTTCAAGTCTGAGACCACTACTAACTCTGGAGTATACCTGTCAAACGGGCCGGACTGACCCATCCCACTTACAAAAATCGACCCGATCAGCCCACGGGCTGTAGGATACCAGGTACCGAGCCGGTTTATTTTTGATTTTGGGCCCGGTTAACTCGGCCCGAACCAAGCTCGATCCAGGCCCGCCGATTAACCGGCCCGAAACTGGCCCGGTTAATTTTTTTTTAAATAAACAAACGGACTAATTTACTATAAAGTATTATTAATTTATTATATTAGGTAACATATGTTTTATTTAAAGAAGTACATATATTTTATATGTGTACGTATCTATTGAATGGTACGTATATATGTGTATATATCTTCTAAAGACGTATATATTTAACGTATATATGTGTATATATTTTATAAATTAGTATATAACTATATATATAGTGTGTGTATATATTGTAGTATATTTGATTTAAAGTAGTAGGTATATATTGAATGGTACGTATATATGTGTATATATCTTTTATAGACATATATATTTAACGTATACATATGTATATGTTTTATAAATTAGTACATAAATATATATATAGTGTGTGTATATATTGTAGTATATTTTATTTAAAGTAGTACGTATATATTGAATGGTACACATATATGTGTATATATCTTCTATAGACGTATATATTTAACGTATACATGTGTATATGTCTTATAAATTAATGTATAACTATATATATAGTGTGTGTATATATTGTAGTATATTTTATTTAAAGTAGTACATATATATTGAATGGTACGTATATATGTGTATATATATTCTATAGACGTATATATTTAACGTATAAATGTGTATATGTTTTATAAATTAGTATATAACTATATATATAGTGTGTGTATATATTGTAGTATATTTTATTTAAAGTATTACGTATTTATTGAATGGTACGTATATATGTGTATATATCTTCTATAGTCTTATATATTTAACGTATACATGTGTATATGTTTTATAAATGGTATAATACATAAATATGACCCTAAACTTGACACCAAAGTATAACTTTGACCTTAAACTTTGATAGTGTACAAATAAGACCTTTAACTATTCAAAACCTGAATAAATATGACATCCGATTTTGCAACCACCATGCGTGAGTTTCACTCGCGCCTACGTGGAAAGCTCATCCGATCACACGGTGCCACGTCGTTAAAGGGATGACTTGGAGGGAGGTCATATTTGTGCAGTTTTGAATAGTTAAAGGTCATATTTGTGCAGTTTTGAATAGTTAAAGGTATATTTGTGCACTGTCAAAGCTTTGCTTTTTGTGTTAAAACGGCGTCATCTTTATTATTATTACTAAAAATTACACAAATAGACAACTTATATTTCCAATAGTATAAAAAATTTCAACTCCCTAAACATATTACAAAAATTCCAACATATACACAGAATGCTATGTATATGTCGGCTATGTTATGTATATTAATAGGGAGAGAGAGTAAAGTAATTAAAAAAGTGGAAGAGAGTGTAATTACTTACAAAAGGGTTGGTATTTATTATTATTATTATTAGTTTTTTTTATTTTTTTTTATAGCAGCAACACCTAGCTTTTTTTTTTTATTAAAAAAAAAGCCACTAGCAGGGATCGAACCACCCGCGCAGTAGGCTGAAGGAAGCGCCCAAGAAGAGAAAATAACACCACTGGGCTATCTAAGTGCCTTGTTTCATGTGGTTCAACATTAATATACGTACATAAATATATATTTTCTACCTTATATATACAACGTAATCTTTTTATCGAGAGGGTTCGGGTGAACCCCATGAAAATCACCTAGGTCCGCCCTTGCGTTAATTTAATAACATTTTGATAATGTTAATTTAATACTAACATTTTAATAACGTTAATTTGATAACGTTAATTTAACATACTACTACTACTATCCTTAATAACGTTAATTTAATAACGTTTTATTAAAACTATAATTTTTTTATTATTAGTATAGTTTCATCTTTAATTTAATATTTAAATAAATTATATTCAGATACATTATATAACATAAATTTGCCCTTTGCATTATAATATATATATACATACCCGCACGATTTTTTTGTATGAGGCTGACCCACCTAATTAATAAATCAACAATATTGCTCTTTTTTTCGCAATGACAAAATAAATTAGATGCCATTTTCATCTTTGAGCCAAAAATAATGAAAAAATAATAGTGAAAAGTCATTTAAAGGTCATATTTGTGCAGTTTTGAATAGTTAAAGGTCATATTTGTGTACTGTCAAAGTTTAAGGTCAAAGTTATAAATTTGATGTCAAGTTTAGGGTCATATTTGTGTATTATGCCCTTAGATTTTAAACTGAACACGCCCAGTTTTGCGTGTTGAACACGCGTTTTGCCACGTAGGATCGGAGGTCATATTTGTGCAGTTTTGAATAGTTGAAGGTCATATTTGTGCATTGTCAAAGTTTAAGGTTAAAGTTATAATTTGATCTCAAGTTTAGGGTTATATTTATGTATTATGCCTTTATAAATTAGTGTATAACTATATATATATATATATATATATATATATATAGTGTGTATATATTATAGTATATATATATATATATATATATTGTAGTATATTTTATTTAAAGTAGTACGTATATATTGAATGATACGTATATATGTCTATATTTTCTATAGACGCATATATTTAACTTATACATGTGTATATGTTTTATAAATTAGTGTATAATATATATATAGTGTGTGCATGTATTGTAGTATATATATATTGTAGTATATTTTATTTAATGTAATACGTATATATTGAATGATACATATATATGTCTATATCTTCTATAGACGTATATATTTAACTTATACATGTGTATATGTTTTATAAATTAGTATATAACTATATATATAGTGTGTGTATATGTTGTAGTATATTTTATTTAAAGTAGCACGTATATATTGAATGGTACGTATATATATGTATATATCTTTTATAGACGTATATATTTAACGTATACATGTGTATATGTTTTATAAATTAGTGTATAACTATATATATATACTGTGTGTGTGTATATATTGTAGTATATTTTATTTAAAGTAGTACGCATATATTGAATGGTACGTATATATGTGTATATATCTTCTATAGATGTATATATTTAACGTATACTTGAGTATAAGTTTTATAAATTAGTATATAACTATATATATAGTGTGTGTATATATTGTAGTATATTTTATTTAAAGTAGAACGTATATATTGAATGGTACGTATATATGTGTATATATCTTCTATAGACGTATATATTTAACGTATACATGTGTATATGTTTTATAAATTAGTGTATAAATATATATATATAGTGTGTGTATATATTATAGTATATTTTATTTACAGTAGTACGTATTTATTGAATGTGCGTATATATGTGTATATATCTTCTATAGACGTATATATTTAACGTATACATGTGTATATGTTTTATAAATTAGTATATAACTATATATATAGTGTGTGTATATATTGTAGTATATTTTATTTAAAGTAGTACATATATATTGAATGGTACGTATATATGTGCATATATCTTCTATAAACGTATATATTTAACGTATACATGTGTATATATTTTATAAATTATTATATAACTATATATATAGTGTGTGTATATATTGAAGTATATATATATTGCAGTATATGTTTTACTTAAAGTAGTACATATATATTGAATGATGCTTATATATGTGCATATATCTTCTATAGACATATATATTTAAAGTATACATGTGTATATGTTTTATAAATTAGTATATAACTATATATATATATATATATTAGTATATGTTTTATTTAAAGTAGTACGTATAGTCGTATATATTGAATGTTACGTATATATGTGTAATTATGTGTATGTTTATATTGTTTTTAAATTCTAATGTAGTATATACTATATATATAGTGTATATATATTGTTTAACGTATGTATATAGTTGGGTATATATAGTGTATATTGGAATTTTTTTTTTGGGATTTTGATTTGGGTTTGACCAGATTTTTAACCGGGTTTAGGTGGGTTAGACCGGGTTGGGCTAAGTGGGCCATTTCAGGGTTATTTTTAAAAATTTTATTGTTCAACCCGGCCTCGGTCCGTCCCACTTAACTACAACCTAGCCCAGCCCGGCCCATAACACCCTTACTCTGGAGTAAAATTTACTATTTTATTACTAAGTGAAGGTTTAATACAGAGCACATCTTCATTATGCACAACAATCTCCCTTCAACTAAATTGGTGAACTCTCTTATATGAATATTAAAATGAATAGGGGAATGTTAGTGCATTTTAATAATTTAAAGTGCATTATCTCAAATTGATAAATTGTGTTGTTGATGATTGCACTTCTCCAATGCACAATAGTGAAATATTATTAAGAGCAAAAATGTGTATTTACTTTGTGTAGTTCTTATAACCACTAACATAAATGTCTGTATAACTTTATGCGAATATTAGTTATGGGGTCTTTGTTATTAGAACCCAATAATAATCAGAACCCAATAATAATCAAACTATGAAAATTAGAGATTGATACGAAAAGTAAAGAGATCATCAATAAAGATATAAATTAGATACAAGAAAAAGAAGTAATTAAGGACAAAAAGATATATTAAACCCTAATATACTCAATTACAATATTAATCAAATACCCAATTCTTATGGTGACCAAGAGGGAGATGATCACCCTTTGAATCAACATTTCTAAACCAAGATTCAACAAAAGTTTACCAATTATCTCACACAATGGAGAAGCATACATCAATAATCAAGCCAAAAACTAAGAAAATAACCTAGGTTTCCAAGTATTTATAATTTAGGGCTAATTATTACACATTTAGAGCCCAAAAATGCCCCAATTGCAAGAAAAAGCTCACTAGATCCGCTTGAAGCAGATTTGGGGCATTTAGGGCTCATCCCAAGCGCACCCTTAGAACACTAGGGACTGTTTTGACCTACTCTTGAAATGCTAGAGCAGGTCCAAGGCAGATCCAAATCACCTTGGGCGCATGTCCCTTCCAGGGGCTTTCATACCCCGTTTTACATTCCCTCGACTCCTCCAATGACCCTTGGTCCAATGTAAGTGTGATTATCATCAAATGAGACCCTATTGATGGTAAGAATATGTCTTCAAGTACTTTTTTCTAATGAACAATTCTTGAATCCTTTGAAACTCCCGAGCTTGGCTTTTAATAAAAAGGCTTTGAGCTAATCAGGATTGTATCATTTTCTTCATTTTGAAAGGATTTGACTCAAATTCAAGGGGTGATCTTCTATAATTTAAAAAAGTGAAAGATAACACATATTAAAGGTATTGTGCACTTGATATTTCAGAGAAAAGTCAATCTTGTAGGCATTGTCTTTTATCCTTTCAAGCACTTGAAATGGACCATCACCTCGAGGCATCAATTTAACTTTTGTTTGGGTTGGAACCTATATTTATGGAGGCGCATATACACCCAATCACCCAGTTCAAGCACAAGTCATTTTCGTCCCTTATTTTTCTTTTGGCCACCTCTTGATTCACAAATTATTTTCGTCCATTGTTTACTCTTTTGGCCACCTCTTGATTCTTCTTCTCAAGATGAATTCTCACCTTCTCGTGCATTTCCTTTATATATTTTTCCCTCTTTTTACCATCTAAGATTATCATAACATCACTAGATAAAAGAGTAAAATCTAAAGTGGTAAGGGGGTTAAAACCATAAACACATTCAAAGAGAGTCATACCAATAGTCAAATGGATAACATGATTATAAACAAATTATACTAAAGGTAGGTGGTCCTCCCAAGAGGCCATTTTTCCTTTAACTAAGGTGCGTAACATAGAACCTAAGGTCTTATTTACCACCTCCATTTATCCATCGGTTTGTGGGTGGTAAGATATTTAGAAAAGCAGTTTGATGTCAAGCCTACCCCACAATGACCTCCAAAAGTGACTAAGGAACTTGGAGTCCCTATCACTAACAATGGTCTGAGGGATTCCATGTATTTTGACAATATGATCAATAAACAAAGAAGCCACAATATAAGTATCATCACTTTTATGACACAAAAGGAAATACACCATCTCAGAAAAACGATCAACAATAATAAAAATAATATCTATACCCCTCACTAACCTTGGAAAACCTCAAATAAAATTCACAGAAATGTCAAGTCAAGGGCATTGGGGAGTAGGGAGGTGGGAATACAGTCCTTGAGAGAGAAGTCGAGATTTTGCACTTTTACAATCCATACATTGGCCACAAATTCTAGCAACATCTTGACACATTTTGGGACAATAGAATTGTTCCTCTAGGATTTCGAGGGTCTTGTCAATTCCAAAGTGACCCATCATACCACTATCATGTGTATCTCTTACAAATATTTCTCTTCATAAGCTAGAGGGCACACACAACCTGCTTTCTTTGAATAAAGAACCATCAAACTTAGAGTGTGGCATAGAAGAATTATCCCTCATCTAACTTTCCCTACCCCATTCCTCACAATCTTGGTATATTTGAGCAAGTTTGAGGTCCTCAGGGTACATTGCCTTTAGACAATCAAAACCTTTCAACTTAGAAGACAATGTATAGATTAGCACATGTTTCCTAGATAATGCGTATATTACCATATTTTTATTTTGGGAAAGTCTCTAGGAACACCATCCATTTGGCATGCCTTTTATTTAGTTTATCTTGGGCTCGAAGGTGCTTCACTGATTCATGATCGGTTCAGATCACGAATTCCTTGGTCCGTAAATAATATTGCCAATTATCCAATGCTCTAACCAAGGCATATAACTCTAGATCATAAGTGTAATATATTAAAATTATTCCCTTGAGTTTTCACTAAAATAGGCAATAGGTTTTTGATCTTGCATTAAGACGACACCTATCCCTACCTTACTTGCCTCATATTAAATTTTAAATATCTTATCAAAATTGGGTAATTGCAACAAAGGGGCGAAGCTAAGCATGACCTTCAAAGATTCAAATGCCCTAGCTTGCTCATCACCCCATTTAAAAGGTTTGTCCTTACGGATCACCTCGGTCAAGGGAACAACGATGGTAATAAATTCTTTGACAAACCGCCTATAAAAAATTTCCAACCCATGGAAGCTTCGTACTTCACTACTGGATTTTAGAGTTGGCTAAGTCTTGATGGCATCTATCTTAGATTTATCCACCTCGATCCTTCTTGAGCTTACAACAAATCCCAAGAATACTACTTCATTCATACCAAAAGAATACTTTTCAAGATCAGCATACAATTTTTCTCTTCTAAGCACTTCAAACACACTTTGAAAATGTAAAACCTGTTGTTTAAGGTATTTGCTATAAACAAGGACATCATCGAAATATACCACAATGAATTTCCTAATGAACTATTTCATCACATGGTTCATCAATCGCATAAAATTACTAGGAGCATTGGTGAGGCCAAAAGGCATAACCAACCATTCATATCAACTAAAATTGGTATTGAATACGGTCTTCCACTCATCACCCGATTGCATCCAGATTTGGTGGTACGCACTCTTAAGATCTATCTTGGAAACATATAGGAACCATTCAACTCATAAATCGTATCATCTAAATAGGAAATTAGGTGGCAATACTTCACCGTTATTTTATTGATGGCTCATCAATCAACACGCATGCGTCATGTACCATCTTTTGTTAGCACTAGCAACACTGAGACTGCACATAAAATCGTGCTCTATTTGATGTATCCTTTGTTGAGGAGTTCCTCAACTTTTCTTTAGAGCTCTTTGGTTTCCATTGGATTACTTCGATAGGCTGGTTTGTTGGGCAATTGAAAGCCAACATAATCAATTTGGTGTTTAATTTCACGTAATGAGGGTAATCCTTAGGGTAGCTTCTTTAGTAATATATCAAATTCTTGCAAAACACGAGAAATAGAATGGGGAATAAGAGAAGTAGAGTGGTTAGTATGAAAAGTATGGGCTAGGAGAAGTATGTGTGTTTTGTCATCACGCTCCTTGAAAAGAACTTTGTTTCTAGCGAACATCACCAAGGGATTCTTCCCTTTAAATCCCCTATCCTTCTCTTCTTTATTCTTCTTCTTGGCTTGGACTTCCTCTTCACCTTATTTCTTACCCTTTTTTTAATCGTCTTAACTTTTGGTGAGCTTCGTTGATTTGAGTGGGTGAAAATGGATGGAGAGTAAATTTTCGACCATTCAACTCAAAAAAATACCGAATGGTCCTCCCATCATCCTTGATTAAACAATTATATTTCCATGGCCTCCTAATCAAGAGATGAAAAGCTTCCATGGGTATCACATCACAATGCCACCTCATCATAATAATTTTTGACTTTGAACCGAATCACCAATTTCCTAGTCACCTTTAACTCTCCATAATTATTTAACCATTGAAGTTTGTATGGTGTGTCATGTTTGGTTGTGGGCAACTTTAAGAAATTAACCATGGTAGCACTAGCCATATTAGCACAACTCATACTATCAAAGAGCACGCATTGTCCTTGATAAGACATTTAGTATGAAATAGCTTTTCCCTTTGACTAAGATCATCGATTGCCTTACTAATTATTGCGCCTTACAACAAAGTTAGGAACCTCAAAATCTCTATCATGAGGCCAAGCATCTTCATTATCTTTCTCTACTTGCTCTTCTTCTTCGGACCCCTCTCCATCTTGGGCTTTTTCATTATTTTCATCTTCTAATTCTACCTCTTTTCTAAGGTAATACAACTTTTCTTTCCTAAGGATCACATTTATCTGGTTGGGACACTCGCTTGTTTTATGTCCCCATTCTTGGCATTTAAAACATTACAAACCTTTAGGATTAAGAGTAGGATATTTGGTACCTTTATTCCTTGGCAGGTACTTTGGAGTGGTCTTCTTTATGGGCTTATTATCATAAGACTTGTTGGAGTCCTTGTTCTTGTTTCATTCTGATAAAGATTGAGCTACCTCTTTATTTTTATTCTAAGAGTTGGTAGATAAGTATCATTTTGGTTTGTAAGTTTCCCTCTCAATTTCCAAGGTTGCTTGGAAGATCTCTTCTAAGGATTCAAACTTATGAATAGCCATGCATGTGGAGATCTCTTTGTTCAACCTAAACTTGAAGCGTATGATGGCATGGTTCATGTTCTCATGATACTCGATCTTCAAGATCAACTATTGTAATTCATCATAATAGGGCAAAACGCTTTTGCTTCCTTACCTCGAGTTTTATAGCTTGGCAAGTAACTCATGTCTATACCTTTCCGGCATATACTTTTGCCTCATAAGTCCTTTCAAAAAATCCCATGGAGGTAGTTATCCATCATTCAAGACATTTCCAAACCTCTTAGCATAATCCCACCATGTAGTAACAGACCCCTCAAAATATGTTATTGCATAGCAACTCTTCTTCTCATTCGTGAGATCATTGACTTGAAAGATCCTTTCACACATGGATTTACATGTAAGGTAAGCCTCGGGATCACTCTCATATTTAAAGGTTGGAAAACTAATCTTGATTGAATTGATGCCCATATATCAATCCCTATTACTCTTGTTGGTTCCCTTAATCACAACCTTAGGGTCGATTTTCCAAGTTTCCTCTTTCATTAACACCATGTTAGTTCCATTGATCATGAACTTGGGGTCGATTTCCCAAGTTTCCTCTAGTATTAGGCATAAGACCAAATCTTCTTTCTCAACCTTGATAACCTCCTTGACCCATTGGTATATCTCTCATGCTATCTTCCATATGTCGTCTTTATCGAATTTTCCAAACTCCTCTTGTTATTTTTCCCTCTCTTTCTCCTCTATTTGGATGGGTTATTTTTAGTTAAGTGGTGCTTGGAGTGGTGGAGTTTGGTTTGGTGGAGGTTAGGTATTTGGTTTTAAGGTTGTTCTTGTTGTGTTTGGTTAAATTGAGGTTAGAGTAGTCGTACGGGATTTTGGTTTTGTGGATATATAGTGTCTTGGGTAGTTGGATCTGGTATTGGTCTTATTGGATTGAGAATTTGGTGGAGGGTTTTTGGGGAAATGGTAGTGAAGGTGTTTCGAGCATGTTCGCTTGAAGAAGCATGGTAGTTTTGGGGAGTGGAGAGGGTGGAGTTTAGTCGACCTTACGTATTATCCATCCTTCCACCCACGGTAGTCATACTTTCTTCCATCAATGTCATTCGACTATCCAAAGCATTAAGCTTATCCTAACATAGAATTTGAGGCGTTATTATCCATAGTTTGTGATGTTTCGCCTTCCAAAGCCATTATACCTATGAATAAAGGCACTCACAAAAACAACAAACACGTTAGCATTAGAGAAATTAACCTCACAACTCTTCACACCTTTGTTTACCTTACACTTGGGTCACAAATATTGAAAGATAGTTTATACTCCACGTGGTAGTCAAGGTGTCAAGTTCTACTCTTGATCGAATTGGATTTTTGTCTGAAAGACTCACATATTTGTTTAAGGACTTGGATCAAGAACTAACAACGAAATGAAAAAGAGAAAAGCTTGAAAGAAATAGGACGGTGAAAGAATTCGGACTCAAGAACTAATCAACCAACTTAGTAGGTGGATTACTAGCTGTTGAGTAGTTTAAGAATCAAGGAATGAATTTAAGAATCAAGAAATGAAGCTGGATGAATTAAACCTGAACAAAAGTAGAATCGGAGAGCTTGAAATAAGTTTGGGAAGCTTGAATTAAGTTTGGAAAGCTTAATATATGTTTGGGGACCTGCTCTAGAAGGTGTAGCGCATGTCCAATACACCCTGTACATAGGAGAGTAGCTTGGCTACTGGTTTGAAGTGTGGAAGCAACTCAGTTGCATTTACAGCGCATGTAGAGCGCAAGTGGCCTGCCCCTAGCTGGGTGAATGATTGATTTTGCCCTTATAGTGGTCCCCCTTTGTCCTTTTCTCTTGGAATATTCTTGGAACCTTTGAAGATTATTTCGTACTAACACTTTTTCACTATTTTTCTTTCTCATTTTTGGATCAAACAATCACTTTTTACTGAAAATTCTCCTTGAAGATAACAATTTCTTCAAGAACACCAATTTTTTGAATTTCTTCACCTTACCTCAGAATGCGTTGAAATTTGAATCTAAGAACCTTTTAACCTTCTAAACACATTCCAAACATCATTTAGCTTAAAATTCTTCACCAAAATTTTCAAATGTTCTAACCTACTTCAAATTTCTTCAAACTCAAGATTTCAACAATCGTAGAATGTTCAATATAACTCCAATTAAGCTCAAATATGATATTTGGACTCCTATAGTGTTAGAGAGCAAGAATCTAATCCTAGAAAATCAAGAAAACACTAAAATCAAAGACTCAAATTTTGACCTAACCCTAAAACGTAAATAGTAAAAGTTTTTTTTTGATTTTTGAATTTTCAAGATAACTAGACCCAAGATTGACTTTGTGGGAACGAAATCAAGTTCAACTCTAATACCAAATGATAAAAATCAAACTACAAAAACTAGCGATTGATACAAAAAGTAAAGAGATAATCGATAAAGATAGAAATTAGACACAAGAAGAAGAAAAAGAAGTAATTAGAAACAAAAGGATATATTAAACCCCAATACCCTCAATTACAATCTTAATCAAACACCTAATCTTATGGCGACCAAGAGGGAGTTGATCGCCCTCTAAACCAATATTCTTGAACCAAGGTTCAACAAAAGCTTGCCAACTCTCTCACTCAATGGAGAAGCATACATCAATAACTAAGACAAAACTAAGAAAATAACCTAGGTTCCCAAGTTTTATAGTTTAGGGCTAATTATTACATATTTAGAGCCCAAAAGTGTCCCAGTTACAAGAAAAGGCCCACTAGATCCGCTTGGAGCAGATTTGGGGCATTTGGGGCGCACCCTTGGCACACTAGGGACTGTTTTGACCTGTTAGAGTAGGTTCAAGGAAGGTCCAAAGCACCTTAAGCGCATGTCCCTTCTAAGAGCCTGTTTGGATGGTGGTTTCCCATGGTATGGTATGGTTATCAAGGAACCATGTTTGTTTTGATTATTTTCTAAAAGGTATGGTATGGTACAGTATCTTTTCATGGTTTAGTAACCATGAAATCCCTTAATTTTTAGAACCACCGATTTGGTGGTATCCCATGGTTTCTAATTTCTTTTTTCAATTATGCCCTTATGTAATATTTTCTAATTCTATTTTACTCTTTACCCTGTATTATTTTCAACCCCATGTTTTTATTTTTACATTTTTCCTCTGCATTGTTCTCCTTTGCATTCTTCAAATTACAAAAATGTATGTTAGAACAACATGTTAATTAGCATACTACCATTATTATGTTGAATTCAAATCTTGGCAGCTTTGAAGAATATTTTATGAACTACGTATGTCCACTGTTCGTGCTGGCAAAATGTAAGACCCTGCAAGACCCTAGCTCATTTTAGCTTACTATTGCATGTTAAAGGTGTCCAAGACTTAGAAAAATTTCACTAAGTGTTAAGACTTAGTCATTTTTAAAGCCCCTTAAACTTCAACGATTTTATTTTCGACCTTCCCAGCCTTAAAATGTAGATTTTACAGTTGATTCATGATCGAAGATGTCAAGGGTACGTCTTGGATGAGTTTCAGAATTTTTCGACGAGCGTAAGGGCATGTTTAGATTTCTAAAATAGTAGCAGCACCGGGATAAGCCTGCGGCGCGCCCTGTAGTGCACCGCAGTGGAGTCTGCGGCGCCCGCTCTATCAGCTACTCATAATTTTTCTAGCTTCTAATTTTGTTTTTCCAAGGGAAAGTGGGTCATTTTTCCTTCACCCAAGGGGTCCATAACATGAGATTAAAGCCCCCCAAAACATATTTGGTCATTTTTTACTCAAATTCTCTCAATTGAAAACTATTTTCTCTCAAGAACAAACCCTAGCCCTTTCAAGATTCAAGCTCAAGTTTTAAGAAAACCACCAAGAACCTTCATGAATTCTTCAATGAAGGTATGTTAGATGTTCATCCATGGGTCCTTTTCACCCATGGAGTCCAAGAATTCATTTTAAAATTTAAATCATGAGTTTACATATTCACAATGAATTATCTCCATTAATCCATATGAGTTTCAAGTTTTACAAGATATTTACAAGTAATTGTTGTCGAGATTAAGCCTTACATGATGGACTAATGATGTTTTCATGATAAATCCCTAATTTATGATTTAGTATTGTTGCCATGTGATTATTACATGTTTTAAACTATCCTCGTGCTTTAACTCATGACCCCCAAGTATTTGATGAAATGCCTAAATGGTTGGATTATGAACAATGGTTACCTATTATGATTTTGAAGCTTTAGTATGCTTCTACTGTTATTGTTATCGAGTCTTGGGGGTTATGAATGCCCGAAAAGAATGCTTTAACTTATATAAACTATAATCATTATCCTTTAATCAGTTAGTATAGACAGCTGTTGGTTCAGTCATGATTAGATCAATTCAAGAATCAGTGTCTTCAGTTGGGAGTAACACTTAGCACCGAGTGAACTTAGGGTTGACGTCTCCCTCTTCAGTTAGGCATGAGGCGTTAGTAGCAGTCCCTAGGTTCCAGACCTACGGCAGACTTTGAGGGGTGCCTCATCAGTTAGGCATGACACCCTTATCCTTTGAGACATCAGATAGTGGGTCCACACAGCCAGTATTAGTACCCATGGCACGGTACTGACACCCTTACAACTAGGTTTATAGGTTGGACCCTAATAACATATTAGGGCATATCGGTTATAGATAGCTCCCACAGTTTTAGTTTAGTCTTCAGTATAATTCAGTTTAGGTTTGTAATGACCATGTCATACAGTTATCAGTTATTCACTCACCAAATTTTAGTGAATTTAGTTTACAAACTATTTCAGTATTATGTTATATACTTGGTCATGCAAGCTCAGATTTTACAACCTTCATACATACCATGCATCAGTTATCTCATGCTATCCATTCAGTCAGTTATTATTATTCATGTACATAAGCCCATGGATATCAACCTAACCTCATCTACCATACTAGTACATTCTAAGTACTGATCCCATACTCGTTTCTTGAGCTATGATGTCTTATATCATAGGTTCGGTCGTCAGGTTCCCGACCACACTTAGGCTCAACGCATCCGCATTGGTGAGTCCTCATCTATCGAGGACATGGTTGTTAATTCAGTTTATTTCAGTATTTTATTTCAGTTAGACAGTTGGATTTAGTTGGGGCCTGTCCCATCAACTTTTTTCAGACAGTTTTAGAGGCTTTCAGACACTTTCAGGTAGTTAGTCAGTTTGTCATTATTTTATCAGTTTTCAGATGGTTGTTTCTAGACAATTATTTTAGGCTTATAATTTTAAAAATGTTTTAGTATTTAAACCTTATGGCATTTTTAGTTTTTCACATATGTGTATCTTTTGTTATCAATTTTTATTCAGCGCTCACAATAGGTACCAGCTCAAGGGTTAGCTTACGGTCACTTGTGGTCGTAAGCATCGTGTGGTGTTACAAACTTGGTATCAGAGCCTAAGATTTTAAAGTGTTCTAGGGAGTCTGAAATTCGTGTTGAGTAGAGTCTTATGCTTGGGTGTGAAGTGCACCACACTTATGAACAAGAGGCTACAAGACATTTTAGAAAGTTTTTCCCTTTTTTCAGTATTCATGTCGTGCGAATGAGTATAGGCTCAAATTAAAATCTTTTTCTAATCCAATCTTCTTTCCATTTACAGAACATACTTCCCAAAAAAACTAACGGAAGAAGAAATGGTAATCAGTCAGTACCTCCGTCCGGTCAGGAAGATCCCCTGAATGAGCATGTTTTGCATGCCGAGTTCAGTGCTGCATTTACTACTCTGTCTCACTTTGTCTCAGCTGAGAACAATCAGCCAACTGTTATCCCATCCATTCCAGTGGTTACTACTGCCGTAGCTAGGATTCAGGACTTCACCCAAATAAATCCCCCTTCAATTTTGGGATCCAAGTCTGAAGAGGATCTGCAGGAATTTCTCGACATGGTTCATAAGGTAACAGACATTATGGGTATGACTTCTAGTGATAGTTCTGAATTGGCTGCTTACTAGTTACAAGATGTAGCTTACACCTGGTTTAAGCAGTAGAAATGGGATAGAGGCACAGATGCAGGGCTTATAGAATGGGAGAAGTTTGCTACCGCTTTCTTAAATAGATTCTTCCTTTTGGAGATGAAGGAAGTGAAGGTATCAGAGTTTATAAATTTGAAGCAGGGTAACATGAGTGTAAAGGAGTATTCTCTTAGGTTTACTCAATTATCCATATATGCTCCTTATGTGGTAGCTGATAATAGGTCTAGGATGAGCAATTTTGTGTCTGGTGTATCTGATAGCGTGGTTAAGGAGTATAGAACCACGATGTTGATTAAGAAAATAGACTTGTCTAGGCTTATGGTCCATGCTCAGCTATTGAGGAGAGGAGGGTTAAGGAGAAGAAAAGGGAGAACAAGTGGACTAGGATAAGTAGCTTTAATTTTACTCAGTCGAGGTTAGAGGGTGGTTACCGTCCTTAATTTTGTCAGAAATCTTCAGCCTTAGCTCCGTCTTCAGCTAGTGATCCCGTGCCAAAGTTTAGAAATGATAATTGGGATATGGTTTCAGGCTCTAATACTAAGGGTAGTGTGAACAGTGGTCGGAGTAATCCCCTCTGCCATAGGAATCATCAAGGGGCATGTAGGGCTGGCAGCAATGTGTGTTTTGGATGTGGCAATCCAGGCCACAGGTTGAAGGAATGTCTGACCGTTATGTGGAAGGGTAGGAATGATCGCCAGCAAGGTCAAACTAACTCTCCAATAGCACCAGCAGACCGCCCAATTCAGCAGGGAGCCACTTCCAGTGCCACCAGCGATTATCGCCAGAATAAATTATATGCACTCCAGTCTCATCATAATCAGAAAAGTTGTCCTGATGCTGTTACGGGTATGTTTTGGGTCTTTCATTTATATGTTTATGCTTTGTTAAATCCCAACGCTTTTTTTCTTTTGTAACCCTCTATATAGCTGTGAATTTTGGTATCAGTTATGAGACTTTAGAAGAACTCTTGTCAGTGTCTACTCCAATAGGTGTCTCTATTGTAGCCAGGCAGGAATACAGGAACTGTCCGGTCATAATATCCCAGAAAGTTACTTCAGTTGATCTTGTAGAGTTAAAAATGACGGATTTTGATGTCATTCTCGGCATAAATTGGCTCCACTCATGCTATGCTTCAGTTGATTGTAGAAACAGAGTTGTTTGGAGGGGTAGTACTTCAACACTTAGGGGTCAGCTTGTTTTGTACCTTAGAGTGAGAAAAATGATATCCAAGGGGTGTGTTTACCATCTTGTCTGAGTTAAGGACTTTAGTTCGGAGATTCCTAGTCTCGAGTCCGTTTTAGTAGTGAGGGAATTTCCAGATATTTTCCCAGAATATCCTTTCAAAGTTTCTCCCGAAAGGAAAATTGACTTTGGAATAGACCTTCACCCAGATACCCAGCCTATCTCCATTCTGCCCTATAAAATGGCTCCAGCTGATCTTAAAGTTTTGAAAGAACAGTTGAAAGATCTCTTAGATAAAGGATTCATCAAGTCCAGTGTTTTCCCATGGGGTACTCCATTTCTTTTAGTGCGAAAGAGAAATGGTTCTCTCAGAATGTGCATCGATTACCGTCAGTTGAACAAAGTCACAATCAAGAATAAGTTCCCACTCCCCAGGATTGATGACTTGTTCAACCAACTTCAAGGTGCCAGTTACTTCTCTAAGATAGACCTTAGATCCGGCTATCATCATCTTAGAGTCAAGGAATGTGATGTTCTGAAGACAGCTTTCAAAACTCGGTATGGTTACTTTAATTTCTAGTTATGTCTTTTGGTCTAACAAATGGCTCAGCAGAGTCTTCAAACAGTACTTGGGCATCTTCGTCATAGTTTTCATAGATGATATCTTTATCTATTCCCGTATTGAAAATGATCATGCAGACTACCTCAGAATAGTATTACAGACTCTTAGAGTCCACCATTTATTCGCCAAATTCAGTAAGTGAAAATTTTGGCTAAGATCAGTAGCTTTCCTTGGCCATATTATTTTCGGTGATGGCATTAGAGTTGACCCTCAAAAGACTGAAGCAGTGAGAAACTAGACCAGACCCATTTCGCCGTCAGATATCAGGAGTTTCTTGGGTTTGGATAGCTATTACAGACACTTTGTTAAAGGGTTTTTGTCTATTGAATCCCCCATGTCTAGATTGACTCAGAAGAAAGTCAAGTTTCAGTGATCAGATTCCTATGAGAAGAGTTTTCAGGAGTTGAAGATTCAACTAACCTCAGCTCCAGTTTTGACCTTGCTAGATGATTCAGATGGGTTTGTTGTTTACTGTGATACTTTTCAAGTTGGTTTGGGTTATGTGTTGATGCAGAGAGGTAAGGTCATAGTCTATGCCTCTAGACAACTTAAGCTTCATGAAAAGAATTATCCTACCAATGACCTTGAGTTAGCAGTTGTTGTTTTTGCCCTAAAAATTTGGAGGCATTACCTATATGGGGTGCATGTTGATGTGTTAAAAAATCAGTATCTTCAGTTGGGAGTAACACTTAGCACCGAGTGAACTTAGGGATGACATCTCCCCCATCAGTTAGGCATGGGACGTTAGTAGCAGTCCCTAGGTTTTAGACCTGCGGCGCCACCGTAAACTTTGAGGGCCCCCTATCAGTTAGGCATGACTCCCTCGTCCTTCAGGACATCAGATAGTGGATCCACACAACCATTGTTAGTACCCGTGGCACGGTACTGAGACCCTTCCAGCTGGGGTTACAGGTTGGACTCTGGTAATATATTAGGGCATGTCGGTTATAGCTAGCTCCCACAGTTTCAGTTTAGTCTTCAGTATAATTCAGTTCAGGTTTGTAATGACCATAAGATACAGTTATCAGTTATTTAGTCACCAGATTTCAGTGAATTCAGTTTACAGACTACTCCAGTATCATGTTATATGCTTGGTCATGCAACCTCAGATTTTACAGCTTTTAAACATACCATGCATCAGTTATCTCGTGCTATTGATTTAGTCAGTTATTATTATTCATGGACATGAGCCCATTCATATCAGCCTAACTTCATCTAACATACCAATACATTCCAAGTACTGACCGCATACTCGTTTCTTGCGCTATGATGTCTTATATCATAGGTTCGGACGATCAGGTTCCCGACCATACTTAGGCATTCCAGCGCATCCGCAATGGTAGCAGTGGTGAGTCCTCATCTTTCGAGGACATGGTTGTTATTTCAGTTCATTTCAGTATTTTATTTCTATTAGACAATTGGAGTTAGTTGGGGCCTTTCCCATCAACTCTCTTTCAGACAATTTTAGAGGCTTTCGGACACTTTCAGTCAGTCAGTCAGTTTGTCATTATTTATCAGTTTTCAGATGGTTGTTTCCAGACAATTATTTTCAGGCTTATAATTTCAAAGATGTTTTAGTATTTAAACCTTATGGTGTTTTCAGTTTTTTGCATATGTGTATCTTTTGTTATCAGTTTTTATTCAGCGCTCACGGCAAGTGCCAACTCATGGGTTAGCTTGCGGTCACTTGTAACCGTAAGCACCGTGTGGCGTCCAGGGTGTACTCCCGGAGCGTTACACAAAATGACATCTCAATCTTATTTTTAAGATGGCAAGTGACGTGATGTATTTCACAAAAGCATTTTGGATGAATCTTTTTCTTTTCTTTTTAGTATGTAATACGTACAATTTCTGCAAACTTGTTTTGGATAAATCTATTAACAATCATTTGTTCTTTTGTTGAGCATAGTTGAAACTATTCTTTCAGGGGAGTATGCATTTGCTGAATTTATGACAGTTGAGAAGATTTGTGATAAATTTGTAGCAAGAAAATTATTTTATTAATAATTATTGATAAATTTAAAATTTATAATAATTAGGGGTATTTTAGTAAATTTACCTATTACGATACAATATAAATAAAAAAACTGTTATTAAACAGCAGTGAATGATACAATCAATCCAAACATTATACTGTACTATACTATATACAGAACCATACCGTACCATATTGTACCATACATTATGAAATCATGGCAAACCACCATCCAAACAGAGTGTAAAGGGCTTTCTAGCCCCGTTTTGTTTTCCATCGAATCCCCTAGTAATCCTTGGTCCAATGTAAGTGCAATCATCATCAAATGACACCCTCTTGACGGTAAACGTACGTTTCAAGTACCTTTCGTTTCATGAATAATCCTTGGATCCTTTGAAGCTCCCGGGCTTGATTTCTAGTAAAAGGCTTGGAGCTAATTCGGATTGTATCAGAACCAAACATATTGTAAATTGTATTGAATAACACCAGCTACGTTATATGTGGAAAGAAAAGTGAAATCAAACATTGTATCAATAATGTTAAATTTTACGTAGGGATTACTGTTCCCACTAATCCCAACCAAACATTCAATGAATCATACAAAAGATTATACCATATGTTTTATTTTTATGAATAATAATTTCTATTTTATGATGAAATTTCCAAATCAAATAATTCAAAACCTGAATTGGAAGAGACTCTACCAACAAAGCTTAAAAAAGGAAAGATCAAAATGAAATTAAGAGGGTGGGGGAGAAAACTTGAGATGAAAAATGTCATTCTTGAAAAATATTTATCAGAATTATTAGTGGATCTTTATAATTTTTTTTGTGTTTGGTATGTAAGAAAACGATATTATCGTAAAAATATTTGTATATAATCTAAAAAAATAGGGTAGAGGAGATGGAATAGTGGGGTGAAAATGAGATATGTTGGAGAGTGGGAGAATACAATCAATATGGTATCCCACTCGTGGAACTTATTTTTCTAAGTTAATTTCCTCGTATTTTTAAAAAAATATTTTCCTAGAGAAATATTTCTCAAAAATTTCGAACAACCGAAAAAATATTTTTCTCACCCCAAATCAAATATCAATCCCTTTCAAAGATTTATGTCGCTATATTAACGACTTGACCTAGAAAAAAGGTTTCCAGCTCCATTTATACGTTTAAGATGAGCCAAATGAATTCATTTTCCATCCATAAGTTGAACTCCATCCTTAGAGAATCTTAATAGCTCAGTTGGTTAACTGACTAAACTTTCACCTTGTTAATAAGGATTTGATTTTCCCATCCTTCATTTATCAAACCATAATAGCCTCTAATTTGTGAAAATTAATAACTTATAAATTCACTAGCTAACAAGGATTATTAACAGAATATAATTGAACAAGTACACACTTTGATTAAAATTTTACAAGAGACACTCTTAATTAAAGATTTCAAGTTTAATTTTATAAGAATCGAAGAAATCCTTAATAGAAAACGCTTTCTCCTTTTAAGTCATAACACCCGTGAATTCTTCCATCTCCTACCCTTTGGTCCTCCTCAAAGGATGACGTAAGCACGGTTAGCACTAATGCAGTCCAAATCACCGTCGATACAATTCGAGCTACATCTTGGACTTACAAACGAAGTCGAGCTGAGGAATTAGAAAATTTATCGGTTAAATGCAGTTTTAGAAGCTTGGTAGTTGATGGGAATGAAGACATGAGACTCGGAAGTAAGCATGCTTGGGAAGAGCTTCCAAGAGATCAATATCATATGTGGATGACAGCTTGGAACATGGGAGATGACTTTTGATGAAGAAAACACTTGTGAG
Source organism: Capsicum annuum (assembly GCF_002878395.1). Lineage (NCBI taxonomy): Eukaryota > Viridiplantae > Streptophyta > Magnoliopsida > Solanales > Solanaceae > Capsicum > Capsicum annuum. The sequence continues at coordinate 196,483 of NW_025855072.1, forward strand.
TGCTTATGATAGCTTGTTGGGAGCTTTCATTGTTGCTTAGACATGTTGGTCGTGAGGGATTTAATCTCCCTCTCGATCTTCGTAAAAGTTAGATGCTTATTTATGGTATCATTTAAGAACCTTTGATTTAATATACCATTAATTTGTTTACGATTCCTTGTCTATCTTTTATTCGTTACCTTATTCGTTACCTTATTGTCTTTTGATTTCCGCATTTGTGTTTCATTTTTGTATTTTTTCTTGTATCAAAGGAGAATCCAAGATTTCAATGCCCATTACTTCTTTACAATAATGAATGTGCTGTAAGGTGTCCTTTTTTGGAATAACTTTTCAACATTGCAGACATAATTAGCTTAAGTTTTGGATCTGCCAGTACATTACTAGTTGAATAAAAATGGGAAAAATGAACAGGGAAAAATTTGTGTCAGACTGGACGATATGCAGTACATTGCTAATATAAGAACGGAGATTATTTTAATCCTATTTGACATGTGCTAATAATAATACTTAGCACAACAAGTTGGATAAAAATAGGACAAATAGAGAGATTACAACATACTGCATACCAGTGTCATCCCACAGTAAAATCTGGAAGGGTACAAACCAGACCGTACCACTATCTTAGAGAGGTGGTATTAGAAAGATTGTTTCTGATAGATCCTCAGCTCGACAAATAGACAGATTAAGAGCACTAAAAATTTGTATCAAACAGTACAATGTAAATAGATCATCAGTACAATATCCAGATCCAGATTCACATATATCAGCATCACTAAGCTCCTATTATGAGCTCGAACCACAAAAATTTATTGTACACAGTTGTCATACCCGTCTTTTTGCAAAAAAATGTTGTTTCCATGGCTCAATCCTATGACCTCTTGGCCACATGCAACAACTTTACTAGTTACAAGGCTCCCCCCTTCTGCGAGAGACATTTAAATAAATTGAAGAAAAAACGAACATTAAATCGAAATTCTGTAACTTGTGTATGTGGCTGCACCTAAGCCCCAAAATTAATAGATAAAAAACGATGTGGTAGCATAATAACCACCAACAAATTTCTTATTAAAATAATCTGTAATAAATGGATACTAGTAAAAGATTTACACATCTTTTGACTGTGATCTCACTAAACTAGCCTCCCATCCATGTGCCCCTACTGCTATGACATATCTTACTGAGATTACAGTACTATGGATTTGCCTATATTGAATACAACCAAGAAAGTGATTCACATAAAAACAGAACAAATCACAAATTCCTTGGTTGAGCAAAATAATGAAGTGATCAACCACAATCAAGTCAAAACTAACTTGGATGATTTACAGCAAATTGTGAAGACAGCAGTGCACTATCTTGCCTCGACTCCGCAAGAGAAAATCAGACAATGGACCTGCAGAATATGGGGACAATCAGCAAAACTGTATTCCATCACTCAATAAGAAATTAAGGCCTGTTAAACATTCAAAATTCATCAGCTGTAACAACAGAGCAGCATAATCAGTGTAATCCCATAGGTGGGGTCTGGGGAGGGTAGAGTCTAAGTAGACCTTACCCCTACTTCGTGAGAGGTAGACAAAATTCATCATGTGTGCTAATCAATTTTGTAAAATGACCATGTTCAATATCGAGAGGAATATATCCATTAGTTAATACAAATTAATAGCGTAGAGATTTTTGAAGGTACACCCTCCTCCTTATCACTTGTATTTTTGTGGAGGTTCTACCTAATCACCCTTCAGTTAATACAACAACAACAACAACAACAAACCCATGGGGCGGGTAAAATGTACGCAGTCCATACCACTAGTCTTATTGATTTTTTTTGGAAAATGCATAATCTTTATTGATTTTAGAAAATGAAAACAAAAACTAAAAACTCCCCAGTATACTTCTTACATCTAACAACCACGGTAAAACTGCATACAGCTATATCACAAAGCAAACTATAAAACTTGTGTGTCACTTTGGTAGGTTCCTCGCACGACATCATAAACTTCCATTAGCACTCTCTATTTCATCCAACTTCTATCTGTAGGGCCGAAAAATTCTCAATGTTCATTTAAACACATTAACTGAAAGTTTATCATTCAAGCACATTTGAAACAATATCCACCCACACCACACCCAATACTGGCTTATCACAGATAGCATAATTAGGTAGAGCTAGATTCTCCACATACAGCAAGGAGAAATTTGCAAAGATAAACCCAATACTAGAATTAAGATTCAAGGTACAGCAGAGAATAAAAGGAGGGACATGAGAAGAAAGATCTGACCTATTCTTCTCATACTACAAATGTTGCAAGAAGAGCATGCAACACAGCCCAATAGAGGATAACACTAAGCCGTAGAACAGGCTGCCGCATTAGTGTCCGATCACAGGATACCCTAGTAGTGTTCAAATACAATATTGCTTTAGTTAGAGAACAAAATTCAGATGCATCGAAAAATGAAAGCAAGAGACGAAATTTGTCTTACCATAGACCATCTATTAGGTCGGTTATGGGCCTCGTAAACCGTGGGACAATTCTTGATGTCGTCATTGACTTGAAACCATGAGCTGAGAGGAAAGACAGGTGTTATCAGCAGTTCGAAGAAGTGAATGTCGACAAAAAGAAGACCATGTAAGCGAATGTAACCAAGACAAAACAGGAAAATTTAGCACCAATCTGGGCATTCAATCTTCAAAACAAACAAAACATGTCGCAAACAGAAAGTTCCACAACTGCATGCCTAGCTCAAAAATGACCTCAAACACAGAGTAATAAAAACAAATACCCTCTTACAACACCCTGCCCCTACCATTCAGAAGAGAAAGCAAAGCAAAGGGGGAAGAAAGGACTTCATATTTCCTAACCAACCATTCAAATGCCTTCTTAAAATAATAATGTTTTCTAAGATTATCACGAAAACACAATCTACCATCCAGAAGATGAGTATAACACCCCCCACCCCACCCCACCCCACCCCCACTCCCAAACCAAAAGGAACACCGCAAGGTTTAAAAAAAAGAAGTAAAACTAGCGAGGTTATATTTTTTTAATAGTTGAAACTATCGAGGTTATATAAGAGAGGAAAAATATGATGTTTAAAGACCTCCTAACAAAGACACATCCACAATCACAATGAAAGAGAGCTCAATCTCAAACCATTTGACATAATTATAAACATTGAACTCTACTTACAATATATGACCGGAAAACAAGATAATAGAAAACGATAAGCATGCTTAACAATCAGAAAAATTCAAAATAAACTAGCAATAGGAAACCATTACCCTTGTCATCATCTTCATCATCTAGTTTCCCACTTTCAGGATCCACATCTATAGCCACAGCTACTTGGTCATTATTAGTTTTTCTCAAACTGCGAACTTGAGATGCAACAGTTCCAGGCACTCCCCGTTTGTTGGCCTGCATTGAAAATCAGAAGAAAATAATGCCAAGAAATATAGGCCCAGGAACATCAAGCTTAGTCACGTAATACTAAAGATATTTCAGAGTTAAGATACAAAAAGCTTTCAGTACAAATCCATAGCATGTACTAATTTTCATATTCCAATTCAAACTAGGCTTTCTACCTCCATTTCCAGTTGGCCAGCGTTGGGATGTCTTCAACAGAGTTAGGGTTGAAAAAGAAGATTGCAAGTGATTGTAGGTTGCAAGATCAACAGAGAAGTGTGTTCATATTTCGCTTTGCAAATTATACAATTAATTCTATGGCCCCCAGCGGGTTCTCTCAAATTTGGAGCCTGGTAACTTTTTAAGAAGTTTCAGACCAGTAAATCAACTGTCTGAGTGCCATTGGACAAAATAATACCACCAATTGCATGGTGCTTCTTATTTCTAGCACAGGTTGAAATATCTGTCAGTAAGCCATTACTTTATTGGCAATCCTTTCAGATCCCAATAGCCATGAGAATTAAATGGAGGCTGAATATATAATAAGGTCAACTTAACCTTGGAGGTAAAGTTCATTAGATCATGGGAGAAAAGGTTCAACAAGGTCACTAGCTCTTGACTTTCTAGCTACGACCCCCAATATGTGTGTTTAAAATGCTTGAAGCAGCTTCTAAATTGAGAGGACTCTGTCGATATCGTATATATGGGACTATGATAAGAGCTGAAGATCACATAGTAAAGATGGTCCTCAACTGAATTATCAGGGGGGAAGAAAAGGAGAGTCCTCCAATTGAATGAAGGGGTTCTATCTGGTAATTCGTGACCACAACATTTCCCTGGGAAGTGATTCTATTTTTCTTTTAAGTAGGAAATGATTCTATTGCTTTTCTTCAGAAGTCAAATTTTAGACAGATGTCGTCACAAAGTACAGATACTTTGAACAGAATGATGCAGGTAGTCTGTTAGTTATTGTGAAGGATCATTGGTAGACATGCTCTCATTCTAATATATCCCACACCTTTTACAGTCTCTTTCTGTTCCCAAGAGCACTTATCCCTCCCTTTGCCTGCTGTTTCCAAAAATTCACCTGAAGGCTGAATCAGTTCTCTTTTCTTTTTTTGGAATAGGCAAGTTAATTCCCCCGAGTCAATTCTTCATGAAATCTAAGTAAAAAAGACCCAAAGAATCTTGCAGCACTTATAGCATTTAGATTTTGCATGTCCTACATTTCGCCTCCTCAATGAGGACCTGAACTAAAATTTCCAGTTGACTGATATGTAAAATCCCTTTTGGATATCTTACTTATTGCAAATCTTAACTGCTTCCACTTTGACCTTGTTCATATCATAAGCTAACATTTCCACTGGGTGTTCTGTTCAAGACTGACAATAGATGATTTTCTTCAAATACAAGAGCGCAAAACAAGGTTTCGATAAGTATATCTAAGTGAAGATAATATGAAATACATCACCTTCTAATTCTTGTGCTACTGATATGCTGGGCGTTTGTTGTCATTTTTAGTTAATTACTAAATGGTTAAAAGTGGATCAGCAATTAAGCATATTCAAATTTTAGAAGACAAGAAAATTTCGAAAGCAAATTAATATTTCAACATGCTATACACTAATTGGCTGATATGTAATATTATCAATGATAAAGCAGTCGAGGAAGCACGATGAAAACAACAAATAAAATTTCATGAATATAACTAAATATATGAAACGACATACCACTGGCTCTATTTCTATAATCTCTGACGTAGAATTTGCTAGTTGCCCCATGTCACTAGCACCTCGAAGCATGGTTAATTGAGATTCCTTGTCACGCAAACGGTTCTCAAGAAATTCTTCTTTCCTCACCAGCTGTTCTACTTTATCTTTCTCTACTTTCAACATCAAATCTCTTGTCCGTGCCAGTGCGCGCAGATCCTCCAGCTCAGATATCACAGACAAAAGCTGTTTCTCTAACATTTCCTTGTATTCATGAATTTGGTTAACTTTTGCATCATCATAATTCATATCATGAGCCTGGACTCGGGAAACCATCTGGTCCACCCATGTCAAAAAGTCATGGATTTCATCAGTATTTCTTTTGCTACTCATCTGAGCAGAAGCTATTGCATCATTAGTGCATCTGGTAACTTCTTGCCTCAAGAAAGAAATCTCTGTATCTCTCTCTTGTAATTGTGACTGAAGATTCTCAACCTCGGACAGAAGGCTTTCAGATAGTTGATGAAGTTCATCAAATTTGCTTACCGTAACAGAAAGCTTCTTCATAGTCTTCCCACGGGAAACTTCAAGGCTCTCTATATCTTTATTTTTTTGAAGCAGGACTCTCTCCATTTCCTCAATCTTGTTTGTCATGTCTTCCATTTGGGCCTCCTCTTCATCAAGTGCTTGCATCAGTGCCTCGTTTTCTATGTCATACAAAATGTAACTTCTATTAAGTTAAGAATGCAGGCTACAGCTGCTAACAATAAAAAGATTGTAAGTACAAAACTTCAATAGCACTTGAGTTCCTTGTTTTTTATGTATATGAAATGTCACTTCTATTAAGTAAGAGTCCAGGCTACAGCTGCTAACAACAAAAGAATTTAAGTTCGAAACTTCAATAAATCACCTTGTTCCTTTGCTGCTAGCATGTCTTCAAGTGATTTAACTCTTAACTGTAAGTCAGCAAAGTTAGATTCCTGATCTTGCATTTCTTTTATCCTGTGTGCCAGAGAATCTCGTTCCTCCTCCATCAGTTTCACCTTCCTGTGTAAATCATCCATCTGAGCTTTCGCTATCTGAAGCTCTTGTGAATAACTCTTTGAAGTAGATTCAGCTTCCTTAATCTGACTAACAAGTTCTGCACATATTCTATCTCTCTGAACATCTTTCTCCTGAAGTTCCTTCTGCAGATTTGATATAGCAGCTTTCATATCCTTTTGACCAAATTCAGCAATATCATTTTGCAGACTCATAAAATCTTTCATAGCCGTGAATAATCTCTCTATTACCGACTTAATACCTTCCTCAGAAAACCGGTCAGTCATCTCAGCTAAATCATTTCCTTCAGCTAAACTTTGATACACAGAATTGATTCTGGGAGCTCCAGAAGCTAAACTGTTTCCAACCGATTGGGATTTTCTGCTTTCAATTTCCATGACCAAAGTGGTACAAGCTTCATAAAGCATAGCATTGTATCTTTGCACCATAAGCAATTCTGCGTCTCTCTCCTTTTGATTAGATTCTAAACGCATCATATCTGTCTTCAACGAATTTGAGTACTGCTTGTGGTAGGAAATTTCATCATGTATGGTTCTTAATAAATCAGATATACGAGCAACTTCTTCATGCAATAAATGTGAGTGCCGGTTTAGCTTTTGGTTGATAGAACCAATTTCTTTCCTAAAAACCTGCAGCAAGTACACAAACATGCTTACTTCAATGGTCCTTTCAATTCTCCATCTAAGAGAATTTGTGGGGAATCGTTAGAACGGAATTGTCATAAATGAAGTTCAGACTAGAAAGGGCATTAAACTAACAAATGGTTTGACAAAAGAAGTTGTAAAAGATCTGAGGCTAAAGTATCTTATAATGAAAGAGAGAAAAATGCAGTAGCAAATTTCAATTTTATGTGAATAGTAATTCACTTAAACAAAGTAAATTTCAAGGCAGAAGTAACTAAAAGCACAAGAAAGCAGCCGAGCAGAGACTGTGGAAGCATGAAATGTATAATACAGAGAGGTCATCTGACTATTACAAAATAGGAAGGGAAAATAAAAATTACGTCAAGAGACAAAAACAGTGATGAAGATGTATTTCCTGTTCTTTGTCCCCCAAAAGAATTTTCTTTCATTCAGCAAAATTTTTAAAAATCAACTACATTATTTATATTTTTAAAGAAAGTTGAAAAGCAACTATTGTAGCATTTTTCAAATATTGAAGCATGTCCTACAATGTATATCGATCCCAGCCAAGAATCAACTTTAAG
>NW_025855072.1:206864-218014 GCF_002878395.1 Capsicum annuum
TCCAACTACCCAAGACACTATATATCCACAAAACCAAAATCCCGTACAACCACTCTAACCTCAATTTAACCAAACACAACAAGAACAACCTTAAAACTAAATACCTAACCTCCACCAAACCAAACTCCACCACTCCAAGCACCACTTAATAAAAAATAACCCATCCAAATAGAGGAGAAAGAGAGGGAAAAATAACAAGAGGACTTTGGAAAATTCGATAAATACGACATATGGAAGATGGCATGAGAGATATACCAATGGGTCAAGGAGGTTATCAAGGTCGAGAAAGAAGATTTGGTCCTATGCCTAATGCTGAAGGAAACTTAGGAAATCGACCCGAAATTCATGATCAATGGAACCAACATGGTGTTAATGAAAGAGGAAACTTGGAAAATCGACCCTAAGGTTGTGATTAAGGGAACCAACAAGAGTAATAGGGATTGATATATGGGCATCAATTCAATCAAGATTAGTTTTCCAACCTTTAAATATGAGAGTGATCCCGAGGCTTACCTTACATGTAAATCCAAGTGTGAAAGGATCTTTCAAGTCAATGATCTCACGAATGAGAAGAAGAGTTGCTATGCCATAACACATTTTGAGGGGTCAGTTACTACATGGTGGGATTATGCTAAGAGGTTTGGAAATGTCTTGAATGATGGATAACTACCTCCATGGGATTTTTTGAAAGGACTTATGAGGCAAAAGTATATGCCGGAAAGGTATAGACATGAGTTACTTGCCAAGCTATAAAACTCGAGGTAAGGAAGCAAAAGCGTTTTGCCCTATTATGATGAATTACAATAGTTGATCTTGAAGATCGAGTATCATGAGAACATGAACCATGCCATCATACGCTTCAAGTTTAGGTTGAACAAAGAGATCTCCACATGCATGGCTATTCATAAGTTTGAATCCTTAGAAGAGATCTTCCAAGCAACCTTGGAAATTGAGAGGGAAACTTACAAACCAAAATGATACTTATCTACCAACTCTTAGAATAAAAATAAAGAGGTAGCTCAATCTTTATCAGAATGAAACAAGAACAAGGACTCCAACAAGTCTTATGATAATAAGCCCATAAAGAAGACCACTCCAAAGTACCTGCCAAGGAATAAAGGTACCAAATATCCTACTCTTAATCCTAAAGGTTTGTAATGTTTTAAATGCCAAGAATGGGGACATAAAACAAGCGAGTGTCCCAACCAGATAAATGTGATCCTTAGGAAAGAAAAGTTGTATTACCTTAGAAAAGAGGTAGAATTAGAAGATGAAAATAATGAAAAAGCCCAAGATGGAGAGGGGTCCGAAGAAGAAGAGCAAGTAGAGAAAGATAATGAAGATGCTTGGCCTCATGATAGAGATTTTGAGGTTCCTAACTTTGTTGTAAGGCGCAATAATTAGTAAGGCAATCGATGATCTTAGTCAAAGGGAAAAGCTATTTCATACTAAATGTCTTATCAAGGACAATGCGTGCTCTTTGATAGTATGAGTTGTGCTAATATGGCTAGTGCTACCATGGTTAATTTCTTAAAGTTGCCCACAACCAAACATGACACACCATACAAACTTCAATGGTTAAATAATTATGGAGAGTTAAAGGTGACTAGGAAATTGGTGATTCGGTTCAAAGTCAAAAATTATTATGATGAGGTGGCATTGTGATGTGATACCCATGGAAGCTTTTCATCTCTTGATTAGGAGGCCATGGAAATATAATTGTTTAATCAAGGATGATGGGAGGACCATTCGGTATTTTTTTGAGTTGAATGGTCGAAAATTTACTCTCCATCCATTTTCACCCACTCAAATCAACGAAGCTCACCAAAAGTTAAGACGATTAAAAAAAGGGTAAGAAATAAGGTGAAGAGGAAGTCCAAGCCAAGAAGAAGAATAAAGAAGAGAAGGATAGGGGATTTAAAGGGAAGAATCCCTTGGTGATGTTCGCTAGAAACAAAGTTCTTTTCAAGGAGCGTGATGACAAAACACACATACTTCTCCTAGCCCATACTTTTCATACTAACCACTCTACTTCTCTTATTCCCCATTCTATTTCTCGTGTTTTGCAAGAATTTGATATATTACTAAAGAAGCTACCCTAAGGATTACCCTCATTACGTGAAATTAAACACCAAATTGATTATGTTGGCTTTCAATTGCCCAACAAACCAGCCTATCGAAGTAATCCAATGGAAACCAAAGAGCTCTAAAGAAAAGTTGAGGAACTCCTCAACAAAGGATACATCAAATAGAGCACGATTTTATGTGCAGTCTCAGTGTTGCTAGTGCTAACAAAAGATGGTACATGACGCATGCGTGTTGATTGATGAGCCATCAATAAAATAACGGTGAAGTATTGCCACCTAATTTCCTATTTAGATGATACGATTTATGAGTTGAATGGTTCCTATATGTTTCCAAGATAGATCTTAAGAGTGCGTACCACCAAATCTGGATGCAATCGGGTGATGAGTGGAAGACCGTATTCAATACCAATTTTAGTTGATATGAATGGTTGGTTATGCCTTTTGGCCTCACCAATGCTCCTAGTAATTTTATGCGATTGATGAACCATGTGATGAAATAGTTCATTAGGAAATTCATTGTGGTATATTTCGATGATGTCCTTGTTTATAGCAAATACCTTAAACAACAGGTTTTACATTTTCAAAGTGTGTTTGAAGTGCTTAGAAGAGAAAAATTGTATGCTGATCTTGAAAAGTATTCTTTTGGTATGAATGAAGTAGTATTCTTGGGATTTGTTGTAAGCTCAAGAAGGATCGAGGTGGATAAATCTAAGATAGATGCCATCAAGACTTAGCCAACTCTAAAATCCAGTAGTGAAGTACGAAGCTTCCATGGGTTGGAAATTTTTTATAGGCGGTTTGTCAAAGAATTTATTACCATCGTTGTTCCCTTGACCGAGGTGATCCGTAAGGACAAACCTTTTAAATGGGGTGATGAGCAAGCTAGGGCATTTGAATCTTTGAAGGTCATGCTTAGCTTCGCCCCTTTGTTGCAATTACCCAATTTTGATAAGATATTTAAAATTTAATATGAGGCAAGTAAGGTAGGGATAGGTGTCGTCTTAATGCAAGATCAAAAACCTATTGCCTATTTTAGTGAAAACTCAAGGGAATAATTTTAATATATTACACTTATGATCTAGAGTTATATGCCTTGGTTAGAGCATTGGATAATTGGCAATATTATTTACGGACCAAGGAATTCGTGATCTGAACCGATCATGAATCAGTGAAGCACCTTCGAGCCCAAGATAAACTAAATAAAAGGCATGCCAAATGGATGGTGTTCCTAGAGACTTTCCCAAAATAAAAATATGGTAATATACGCATTATCTAGGAAACATGTGCTAATCTATACATTGTCTTCTAAGTTGAAAGGTTTTGATTGTCTAAAGGCAATGTACCCTGAGGACCTCAAACTTGCTCAAATATACCAAGATTGTGAGGAATGGGGTAGGGAAAGTTAGATGAGGGATAATTCTTCTATGCCACACTCTAAGTTTGATGGTTCTTTATTCAAAGAAAGCAGGTTGTGTGTGCCCTCTAGCTTATGAAGAGAAATATTTGTAAGAGATACACATGATAGTGGTATGATGGGTCACTTTGGAATTGACAAGACCCTCGAAATCCTAGAGGAACAATTCTATTGTCCCAAAATGTGTCAAGATGTTGCTAGAATTTGTGGCCAATGTATGGATTGTAAAAGTGCAAAATCTCGACTTCTCTCTCAAGGACTGTATTCCCACCTCCCTACTCCCCAATGCCCTTGACTTGACATTTCTGTGAATTTTATTTGAGGTTTTCCAAGGTTAGTGAGGGGTATAGATATTATTTTTATTATTGTTGATCGTTTTTCTGAGATGGTGTATTTCCTTTTGTGTCATAAAAGTGATGATACTTATATTGTGGCTTCTTTGTTTATTGATCATATTGTCAAAATACATGGAATCCCTCAGACCATTGTTAGTGATAGGGACTCCAAGTTCCTTAGTCACTTTTGGAGGTCATTGTGGGGTAGGCTTGACATCAAACTGCTTTTCTAAATATCTTACCACCCACAAACCGATGGATAAATGGAGGTGGTAAATAAGACCTTAGGTTCTATGTTACGCACCTTAGTTAAAGGAAAAATGGCCTCTTGGGAGGACCACCTACCTTTAGTATAATTTGTTTATAATCATGTTATCCATTTGACTATTGGTATGACTCTCTTTGAATGTGTTTATGGTTTTAACCCCCTTACCACTTTAGATTTTACTCTTTTATCTAGTGATGTTATGATAATCTTAGATGGTAAAAAGAGGGAAAAATATATAAAGGAAATGCACGAGAAGGTGAGAATTCATCTTGAGAAGAAGAATCAAGAGGTGGCCAAAAGAGTAAACAATGGACGAAAATAATTTGTGAATCAAGAGGTGGCCAAAAGAAAAATAAGGGACGAAAATGACTTGTGCTTGAACTGGGTGATTGGGTGTATATGCGCCTCCATAAATATAGGTTCCAACCCAAACAAAAGTTAAATTGATGCCTCGAGGTGATGGTCCATTTCAAGTGCTTGAAAGGATAAAAGACAATGCCTACAAGATTGACTTTTCTCTGAAATATCAAGTGCACAATACCTTTAATATGTGTTATCTTTCACTTTTTTAAATTATAGAAGATCACCCCTTGAATTTGAGTCAAATCCTTTCAAAATGAAGAAAATGATACAATCCTGATTAGCTCAAAGCCTTTTTATTAAAAGCCAAGCTCGGGAGTTTCAAAGGATTCAAGAATTGTTCATTAGAAAAAAGTACTTGAAGACATATTCTTACCATCAATAGGGTCTCATTTGATGATAATCACACTTACATTGGACCAAGGGTCATTGGAGGAGTCGAGGGAATGTAAAACGGGGTATGAAAGCCCCTGGAAGGGACATGCGCCCAAGGTGATTTGGATCTGCCTTGGACCTGCTCTAGCATTTCAAGAGTAGGTCAAAACAGTCCCTAGTGTTCTAAGGGTGCGCTTGGGATGAGCCCTAAATGCCCCAAATCTGCTTCAAGCGGATCTAGTGAGCTTTTTCTTGCAATTGGGGCATTTTTGGGCTCTAAATGTGTAATAATTAGCCCTAAATTATAAATACTTGGAAACCTAGGTTATTTTCTTAGTTTTTGGCTTGATTATTGATGTATGCTTCTCCATTGTGTGAGATAATTGGTAAACTTTTGTTGAATCTTGGTTTAGAAATGTTGATTCAAAGGGTGATCATCTCCCTCTTGGTCACCATAAGAATTGGGTATTTGATTAATATTGTAATTGAGTATATTAGGGTTTAATATATCTTTTTGTCCTTAATTACTTCTTTTTCTTGTATCTAATTTATATCTTTATTGATGATCTCTTTACTTTTCGTATCAATCTCTAATTTTCATAGTTTGATTATTATTGGGTTCTGATTATTATTGGGTTCTAATAACAAAGACCCCATAACTAATATTCGCATAAAGTTATACAGACATTTATGTTAGTGGTTATAAGAACTACACAAAGTAAATACACATTTTTGCTCTTAATAATATTTCACTATTGTGCATTGGAGAAGTGCAATCATCAACAACACAATTTATCAATTTGAGATAATGCACTTTAAATTATTAAAATGCACTAACATTCCCCTATTCATTTTAATATTCATATAAGAGAGTTCACCAATTTAGTTGAAGGGAGATTGTTGTGCATAATGAAGATGTGCTCTGTATTAAACCTTCACTTAGTAATAAAATAGTAAATTTTACTCCAGAGTAAGGGTGTTATGGGCCGGGCTGGGCTAGGTTGTAGTTAAGTGGGACGGACCGAGGCCGGGTTGAACAATAAAATTTTTAAAAATAACCCTGAAATGGCCCACTTAGCCCAACCCGGTCTAACCCACCTAAACCCGGTTAAAAATCTGGTCAAACCCAAATCAAAATCCCAAAAAAAAAATTCCAATATACACTATATATACCCAACTATATACATACGTTAAACAATATATATACACTATATATATAGTATATACTACATTAGAATTTAAAAACAATATAAACATACACATAATTACACATATATACGTAACATTCAATATATACGACTATACGTACTACTTTAAATAAAACATATACTAATATATATATATATATATAGTTATATACTAATTTATAAAACATATACACATGTATACTTTAAATATATATGTCTATAGAAGATATATGCACATATATAAGCATCATTCAATATATATGTACTACTTTAAGTAAAACATATACTGCAATATATATATACTTCAATATATACACACACTATATATATAGTTATATAATAATTTATAAAATATATACACATGTATACGTTAAATATATACGTTTATAGAAGATATATGCACATATATACGTACCATTCAATATATATGTACTACTTTAAATAAAATATACTACAATATATACACACACTATATATATAGTTATATACTAATTTATAAAACATATACACATGTATACGTTAAATATATACGTCTATAGAAGATATATACACATATATACGCACATTCAATAAATACGTACTACTGTAAATAAAATATACTATAATATATACACACACTATATATATATATTTATACACTAATTTATAAAACATATACACATGTATACGTTAAATATATACGTCTATAGAAGATATATACACATATATACGTACCATTCAATATATACGTTCTACTTTAAATAAAATATACTACAATATATACACACACTATATATATAGTTATATACTAATTTATAAAACTTATACTCAAGTATACGTTAAATATATACATCTATAGAAGATATATACACATATATACGTACCATTCAATATATGCGTACTACTTTAAATAAAATATACTACAATATATACACACACACAGTATATATATATAGTTATACACTAATTTATAAAACATATACACATGTATACGTTAAATATATACGTCTATAAAAGATATATACATATATATACGTACCATTCAATATATACGTGCTACTTTAAATAAAATATACTACAACATATACACACACTATATATATAGTTATATACTAATTTATAAAACATATACACATGTATAAGTTAAATATATACGTCTATAGAAGATATAGACATATATATGTATCATTCAATATATACGTATTACATTAAATAAAATATACTACAATATATATATACTACAATACATGCACACACTATATATATATTATACACTAATTTATAAAACATATACACATGTATAAGTTAAATATATGCGTCTATAGAAAATATAGACATATATACGTATCATTCAATATATACGTACTACTTTAAATAAAATATACTACAATATATATATATATATATATATACTATAATATATACACACTATATATATATATATATATATATATATATAGTTATACACTAATTTATAAAGGCATAATACATAAATATAACCCTAAACTTGAGATCAAATTATAACTTTAACCTTAAACTTTGACAATGCACAAATATGACCTTCAACTATTCAAAACTGCACAAATATGACCTCCGATCCTACGTGGCAAAACGCGTGTTCAACACGCAAAACTGGGCGTGTTCAGTTTAAAATCTAAGGGCATAATACACAAATATGACCCTAAACTTGACATCAAATTTATAACTTTGACCTTAAACTTTGACAGTACACAAATATGACCTTTAACTACTCAAAACTGCACAAATATGACCTTTAAATGACTTTTCACTATTATTTTTTCATTATTTTTGGCTCAAAGATGAAAATGGCATCTAATTTATTTTGTCATTGCGAAAAAAGAGCAATATTGTTGATTTATTAATTAGGTGGGTCAGCCTCATACAAAAAAATCGCGCGGGTATGTATATATATATTATAATGCAAAGGGCAAATTTATGTTATATAATATATCTAAATATAATTTATTTAAATATTAAATTAAAGATGAAACTATACTAATAATAAGAAAATTATAGTTTTAATAAAACGTTATTAAATTAACGTTATTAAGGAAGTAGTAGTAGTATGTTAAATTAACATTATCAAATTAACGTTATTAAAATGTTAGTATTAAATTAACGTTATTAAAATGTTATTAAATTAACGCAAGGGCGGACCTACGTGATTTTCATGGGGTTCACCCGAACCCCCTTGATAAAAAAATTACGTTGTATATATAAGGTAGAAAATATATATTTATGTATGTATATTAATGTTGAACCACATGAAACAAGACACTTAGATAGCCCAGTGGTGTTATTTGCTCTTCTTGGGCGCTTCCTTCAGCCTACTGCGCGGGTGGTTCGATCCCTGCTAGTGGCTTTTTTTTTTAATAAAAAAAAATCTAGGTGTTGCTGCTATAAAAAAAAACAAAAAAAAACTAATAATAATAATAATAAATACCAACCCTTTTGTAAGTAATTACACTCTCTTCCACTTTTTTAATTACTTTACTCTCTCTCCCTATTAATATACATAACATAGCCGACATATACATAGCATTCTGTGTATATGTTGGAATTTTTGTAATATGTTTAGGGAGTTGAAATTTTTTATACTATTGGAAATATAAGTTGTCTATTTGTGTAATTTTTAGTAATAATAATAAAGATGACGCCGTTTTAACACAAAAAGCAAAGTTTTGACAGTGCACAAATATGACCTTTAACTATTCAAAACTGCACAAATATGACCTTTAACTATTCAAAACTGCACAAATATGATCTCCCTCCAAGTCATCCCTTTAACGACGTGGCAACGTGTGATCGGATGAGCTTTCCACGTAAGCGTGAGTGAAACTCACGCATGGTGGTTGCAAAATCGGATGTCATATTTATTCAGGTTTTGAATAGTTAAAGGTTCTATTTGTGCACTATCAAAGTTTAAGGTCAAAGTTATACTTTGGTGTCAAGTTTAGGGTCATATTTATGTATTATGCCATTTATAAAACATATACACATGTATACGTTAAATATATAAGACTATAGAAGATATATACACATATATACGTACCATTCAATATATACGTACTACTTTAAATAAAATATACTACAATATATACACACACTATATATATAGTTATATACTAATTTATAAAATATATACACATGTATACGTTAAATATATACGTCTATAGAGTATATATACACATATATACGTACCATTCAATATATATGTACTACTTTAAATAAAATATACTACAATATATACACATATTATATATATAGTTATACATTAATTTATAAGACATATACACATGTATACGTTAAATATATACGTTTATAGAAGATATATACACATATATGCGTACCATTCAATATTTACTACTACTTTAAATAAAATATACTACAATATATACACACACACTATATATATTTATGTACTAATTTATAAAACATATACACATGTATACGTTAAATATATATGTATATAAAAGATATATACACATATATATGTACCATTCAATATATACCTACTACTTTAAATCAAATATACTAAAATATATACACACACTATATATATAGTTATATACTAATTTATAAAACATATACACATATATACGTTAAATATATACGTCTTTAGAAGATATATACACATATATACGTACCATTCAATAGATACGTACACATATAAAATATATGTACTTCTTTAAATAAAACATATGTTACCTAATATAATAAATTAATAATACTTTATAGTAAATTAGTCCGTTTGTTTATTTAAAAAAAAAAATTAACTGGGCCAGTTTTGGGCCGGTTAATCGGCGGGCCTGGACCGGGCTTGGTTCGGACCGGGTTAATCGAGCCCAGAATCAAAAATAAACCGGCTCAGTACCTGGTATCCTACAGCCCGTGGGCTGATCGGGTCGATTTTTGTAAGTGGGATGGGTCAGTCCGGCCTGTTTGACAGGTATACTCCAGAGTTAGTAGTGGTCTCAGACTTAAACTATGACTGCTTGCGGAAAATAAAGTATCACTGCTTACACACGATAATCAAGGTGTTGACATAAGCTTTAATAGGCAGCACATTATGGTCTTGTGCTATCCCAATATTTCATGAGCGTTTTTGAGAATAAGCCTCATTCTCATGGGAAGTGGCCTACTTCCACACTCATATTTGTAAAATCTGTCAAGGGTGGTCCGATAATTTTGACACACCACTCATACGAGATACAGAATTTCATTAAAAGTTCTTAGACTCAATCTTCACAAATCATTATAGGCACAAAATGCACTCACACCATAGAAAGAATTAAACAATAGCGCATCCTACACCAAGTCATCATATGATTCGTTCTTCCCATTGAACCTGGTTATAGAATCTCTAGTCCCCAGGTTGGGTTTCCTTATATATGACTCATGATTTTTTATAATCTTTCTTCTTCCCCCTCGATGTGATTCAGACTCTTTATCTTGTCAAGGCCTTGCTTAGTTCATCTGCAAGATAATCACATAATTTGACATACCCAATATTCGTAGTATCACTTGTCAAATATAATATTTTTATTCTCACGGGTTTGAATTTACTGTTGTATTAACATCTTCAGACTTGATCAATAATATTGGTGCTATCACAATAACTCAAAATTAGCGAAATTAATTTCTCAAAATAGAGTGATTGATTAATTCACTTTTTCACTAGTTGAACCTAAAATAATTAGTTCAATCTCCATGAATAATAATTTGCTTTTTTTTATTTCAACATATAGCACCAAGCTTTTTCCTTTGCATTAAAAACACATTTAAGTACAACAGGATTTATTTTAATAAAAATAAGCCACAACTTTTTTTAACCAAGTAAATATATCTGATTTGCTTATGTAACCTGCTTAAAATTTTTACACAATTTTCGGTAAAAAGACAGATGACAAATTGATAAATTGTGATGTTGATGATTGCACTTCTCCAATGCACAATGCACATTAGTGGAATATTATTAAGAGAAAAAGTGTGTATTTACTCTGTGTTACACTTATAACCACTAACACTTTATTTCACTCATTATTTTATGGTAGAATGTGACATTTAGTTCTTGTAACATCTACCATTAGTCTACCTCATTACTCTTGTAATATTTGTAACCTA
>NW_025855073.1:0-4951 GCF_002878395.1 Capsicum annuum
CAGGGGTACGGTTTATGGGTAATAGTCGTACAATTTGATACGAATTTGGTTTTGGTGTGTCGTACCTTGGACGATGTTGGGTCCAAAGGGGAAATCCTAGGGTATGAGAGGTGGGTACCACTCATACAGGATGGGTACGACTCGTAAGGTTTAGTCATACCCTATGACAGAAATTAAGTGCAGTTTAAGTGAGGGAAATCTGGATATTTGCCCCTTTATCGTAATGAGGTCTCACGGCTTATATTCCTATTGGGAGGTTATTTGCCCTACTATTCCATTCTTAACCACTTAGAAAACACTCTTAAATCCTCTCTATAGTTCTTGGGAAAAGGAAGCTAGGGTTTCATATTAAGGAGTAAATTAGGGCTGTCTTGGTGATTTCTCTCCATCATCATCTTGGTTTAAGACATGTTCTCTTCCATCATTTTTATTTCCAACTAAAGACATGGTTTTATGCAATGTTTTCATGATTTGAATGTTGTATGATTTTGGGTTTTCAAATATAATTTGGGGTTTTTAGTTATAAATGCTTGGTCATGGGTTTTCCATGTTTTAATTATGCTTTTATATGAATTAATGATGGTGTTGGATAATTGGTTGCATGTGAATGGTTATTTTGTAAAGAACTTTGATTTTGGAAATACTATGCCCCCAATGTGTTTGATAAAATGCCTATAACAATGCTTTTACTATAATATTGGTTTTTCAATGGAACTCATGCATGGTTTAAACTTGGTAATGGAACCCTAAATGATATGAATGGTTTGGCTTAATAAACATACTTGTGGGGTACATGGGAATTCCCCAAGTTAATTGGATAATATGAACTATGGGTACATGGGAATTCCTTGATCTAAAAAAGGTTTAGCTAAGGACAATGCTTGCAAGTTATAGTTAGTATGACGATACCACTACTAATGGCCTTGGTTAATAATAAATAAAAAATGGTTTGGTTTTTTGATAATGGTTTTAATTGGGCTTAAAGGGGGAGTGGTGTGTGCATATCAAAGCCATGAAAGGTAGAGGTATCGGGGGGGGGGGGGATCGAAATTGGAAATTCATATTTGCCGATGTGAGGTTTAGTCTTAGTGACCGTGTGCATGATGTCACACTTTATATTTTAGGGGATGTACTAGTCATCCTAGGTTTTTTTCTCTGGTCGTGCAGCTTCACACACTAGGGCCCCTTCAGCAGAAGGATCTAACCCATAGAGCCCATGGCTCATTTTAGGACGACAAAGCTACATAACCAGGTAAAGGTTTTAAATGGTATGCTAAACCTGATTTCCTTTCCCGGCATGGTAATATATATATATATATATTAATATATATGTAGGGTTTGTGTACATATGGATGGTTTTACTTGATTTTATAATTAGCATTATTTTATCCTTATCCTGAGTTCATGCTAACATTCACCCGCTAACCTATCTTTGGGCGCCTTTATTCCCATGTGATGCAAGAACCGACCGTTCTACTCCTTCTGCTTAGCATTCATACACTAGGGGGTTAGCTTCAGACTGAAGTGGTGAGCTTCCATCTATTCGAAAGGCTCTATTTCATGGATGTTATTTCATACTCTGGATTATTTATGGATATTGGTTTTGGCTATGGTTGGGGGCATATCCCAACAGGATATTCGTATTCTTTTGGTTAGAGACTTTTGTGGAACTACTATAGGTTGGAATAGGCGGGATCGGTATTGGTATCAGTCTTAGTATTGGTATTGGTATTGGGGATGACATCTTTTGCCAAAATTTCTCACTGTTCCATAGTATTTCATTTCGGGATTATATATACTTATTATGGAACTAGTGTGGTCATGGTTTGGATTATGGATCGATTGGTTTTAGTTTGGTTTGGTATGGTTGGACGGCTACTATGGGAAGGTTGGACTCGGTTGGGTCGGTCATGGTCGTGACCCTATCACAGAGTCTTTATATGAGCTGCTACACTATCTTGTTATATGGTCAAAATTCAGCCAACTCAGGGCAGGCGACTGCAGGTTGGGTTGGGTAGCTGGGGTGGTTTCCGGTCCCGACTTGGGACGCCCATTACGTCAAGGTCCCGAGTCGGGTCATGTCAAATACCGAGGATTGTAAGCTTCCCCTAACATCCTATGCCTTAAGTCATCCACATCTAGAGCTATAAGTATACCTTTACAACGTAGAACACCATCTCCCCCTTACAAGAAAACCTCAACTTTTTGACATTTGACAAATTTCTTCAACTAAAACAAAATAAGATCATTATCTTGCTTTTTTTTTTTTACCTCAGAAACTAAGAAAGATTTTGAACCATTCAAACCAATATATCAACTTTGGTTAAGTCTACCAACCAACCTTCCAATGTTCTAAAACTGTGAACCTCGTGGACCAACTCTTTTTCACATCCTCCATATGAGCGACAATTTCCATAGACAACCTGCTAAGAGGATCGACCACTATATTGGACTTATCCAAATTGTATAGGACACTCATATTATAATTATTTAATAGCTCTAGCCATCTTCTCTGATAAAGACTGTCACAACCCAATTTCTCGTCATAATGGTACCTATTATAACCCACTAGTATGTAAGCCATTTATAATGGACTATCCAAAGAAACAGAAGGAAAAATATAGAATAACTAAGGTATAAGGGTGTGTGTGTATGTATATATATATATATAAGTCCCAAAACCTAGTGAAGTTAGTACCAGAGCTTCTAATATATTTAGAATACAAAATAAAGTACTAAATGAATACATAGGTACAACCCATCTTTTAATACAGCATAGAGACCAACTTAATCCATAAGAGGGAGAATAGTAATATTCTAAATTCCATGAGTTCACCCCAAATCTCTGATCCATAGCTGCTCCACACGATGCACACAACAATAACGAGAACCTGTACTATGATCTGCAGGCTACAGAAGTGTAGTATGAGTACCTAACAAAGCACTATACCGTATATCACTGGCCAATATACAAATAAAGTTAGAAGAAGGATATGTAGTAGTATACATGGCCAAGCAATGGATATACAATATGAATAAACGAAGGAAGAGAGGGATACGCGATAATACTATAGCTCAACACATACATACATACATATATATATATATATACGTATACATGACTAACTCAAGGTAACAACCTAAGAGTAGCCAACCCAACCTCTCTAGGGAGTCCTAACCAAGTTGGAAAGCTAGTGCTAGCGTGAATTGGGCCTCTAGTCACAATGTTGAACCATGAGACATGAGATAATTATTCGCAATATAAAAAATGTAAAAAGAAAGGAATCAGAATCATACCTCAAATCATAGTACCGATCCATAATCAACCTACTATGAACTAATCATAATAACAACAATACAGTAATCGGTTAGCTCGGATGAACAATAACTTAAGTGAGCCCAATAAACTAGAAGGTTCAATCTGTACAAACCACATAACAAGCAACACTCATAACCAATTTCTATGCAGCCCCCTATAAGGCTTATAAATATAGGGAACAAATAATATACCGGTGATAGGCAATGCGCATGCATGAATAAATACAATGTAAATCCATGGTTGGTATGAGAAAAAACTACAGAATTGAAACTAATCTAAGAAATGAAGAAAATAATGATAAAGATTGATAGATAAAGCAATAAGATTGACACAAGAAGGGAATGGATAGAAATCAAAGGGTATATCAAACCTTAATCCTTTATTCAATATCCAATCAAGCACCTAAATCTTACGTAGACCTCAGGGGATTCCCCAGCAATGCACGTTTCTAAGCAAAAAATCAACATAAGCGATTCCATGCTTTCCATAAGCTAATCCAAGATTCCCACTCACCCACAAAGGAGTAATTATTCATAATTCATCAAAGTCTAAAGAAATTAAATGTATAAGGCACCTATTTATAGTATTTGCCTTTGCACAATAACCTATTACAAAAATAGCCCAAAAGTGGCTATTTTGGAAATAACCCAGAAAGCCTCTCTTTATTCCTTATGCCATAGCTTTCCTCATCTCCATGCTATCTTTTAAAGACGACATTGTTTAATTAGGAGCTCATTGAAGCTCATCCAAGCACATTCTTAAATCCTTAGGGAGATCATTGCTTAGACCTCCTTGTGCCGGCCTCGAGTTGTGTGATAAAAATTATTAATGCCCATTTGGCTTGTATCATCCTCCTCGTCTTGAAAAGGATTCCACATCGAATATGAACTTTTAAAAACCAAATAAAGTACAAACAAATATAATATCCTTATGGCATGAGGGTTAGAGTTAGCACAATCAATCATAACAGCATGCCAAGGTTGCACACACTTTGTTATAACCAAGTATCAAAATGATCAATCAAGGGTGTGTAACCACATAATATAGAAACTACTTCTACATTCATGATATTTGGACAATGGGGAAGGCTAAAGGAACCATGGTAATTTATCAACTGCTCATGAAGGCTCATATGGGTTCCATGTCTTAATAAGCACATAACCCCTCTATAACACTTATCTTTGTTGGAGATCCTTCCTTTACACAACTTTGGTCCATCAAGTAGATTAGAAATCTTTAATAAAGACTCTCTGTCATAGGGATAAGTTCCAATAACCTTAACTATGGTTTGATTTTCATCTTGAACAAGCACCAAGTGGGGTGAATAAGAAGAACCGTCATATTTCACATAGTCACTGAGGTCAAATGGGTAGAGTGACCATGGACATGGGTTTAGCCAACACTCCTCTCTCCAAGAGTACCACCAATACAAAGTGTTATACCCTCTACACTAGCATAAGCATCATCAAAGGCAAATAGAGGGTCACTCCTATTCGTTTAACCAACTTTTTCAACATCATCACTCACTTAAGGTTCATTTACCATATGAAAAACATCCTCAAGTGGTGGACTAGGTTCACACATAAGTTGGTCCATATAATTTTCACAAGACAATGTACTATCACTTAACAC
>NW_025855074.1:0-1301 GCF_002878395.1 Capsicum annuum
AGATAGTTTTGTGAAATTGTGCAATAAAATTGTCTTTTTATCCGTGTATTGGTCTAACAATCTCCTTACAAGATGAATGACTTTTGTAGTTGATCGTGCCGCCATGAATCTATATTAGTTCTCGGAGATCGAACACCCCTGCTCATTCTCATCTTGACCATCCTCTTCCAAACTTTGGTAATATGACTTAGTAGGTTGATACCCCTATATTTGTTGAAATGCTGAATATCAACATTGTGCTTATACGACGGAACAATTATACTCCACCTCAATTCTTTTGGAATTTTGGTTGTCTGAAATATTGACATTAAACAACCCAGTCAACCACTCCATATTTGTCTTGCCTCCGTAGTTCCAGAAATCCACCGAGATCTCATCTGGCCAATCACTCTTCTCCTTATCTTACAAATAGCCCTCCTAACATCTGTGGACTTTTTACACCTTTAATACCTAAAATCTCTATGACTTTCGGAATGTTTTAATCCCCCAGCACGATATCCCTATACCGTCATTCATTTTAGTGCTTATGGAAATATGTTTGCCATCTTCGTGTAATGTTAGCCTCTTCTACCAACGCTTCGCAATTCTTATACTTGATGCACTTCACTTGGTACAGGTCACGGGCCCTCCTCTCCCTCTACTTGGCAAGCCTATATAACTTTCTATCTCCGCCTTTGCACTCAAGCTCTTCGTACAAGTGCTCAAAAGTTGTTTTAGACGTCGTGATCGCTAGCTTTGCTTCCTTCTTTGTTGTCTTATATCTCTCTCTATTTCTCATCTTGTGCTCCTCGTCTAAGCTTCCACTAACACCGTATAAGCAACCTTCTTGAGCATAAAATTGTCATCTGGTGGTACTTTTGGTTGTTCGAGTTTCTTTTACGTAATATAAATTTGCAGTGGATATGTGATTTATTGATCATAGTTACATTATGTAAAAATCAGCCTGATATCAAGCTGGATGGTTATTTAAGGATTTGCATTAGAAGCACCCAAGGATGTGATGGGTTAAATGTCTTATATCTTATCATACAAAAGTTAGGTTTTTATTGTCACTCTCAGTATGCATTATGAAACTTTCAAGTTCCTATTTTTCTTTTTATGTCTGTTTTTAGCACTGCATGTTCATTGCCTACAAGTAGTGAATCTTACTAGTTTTGGTTGCCCAACAGTGTGCTTTTAGTGAATTTTCTGTTAGAACAATAATTATAATTGTACAAGAAATTTAAAATAAAACTTGCTTGGCTTAGAGGCATGATAATACGCTTCTTGAAGATAGTTGGAGTCTCTCCCACGAGCAAACA
>NW_025855075.1:0-2865 GCF_002878395.1 Capsicum annuum
ACATGAATAATCATCCCCACATAACCAATCATTGCATAAAATAATATAAAGGTTTTTTCATAATTAATACTTGTATTATTAATAGTTGTATAACTCTAACCAACTACTGAACGAATCCTAAATACTTGGGGAAATAATTTCAATATGAAACTTATTTTCTTGAAATTAGAAGAAATAACTTCCTTAATTAATGATCCAAGAAAAGTCATTTTTTAGATAAAAGAAAAGAAAAGTGCGCTAGATAATGAAATAACTTTAGTGCAATATTCTTTATTATTTTTGTCATACCCCTTTTTTAACCAAAAAGATTAAATTTTAAAGATTTGAAAAGAGTTTTATTATTAAGTGACAAATGAAAATTGTCTCGAAAAATATTCATTTTACAATTAACTTAGAGTCGTCACTTGGTATAATCGGGCGTGCCAAGTCACCTTTGAATTTTTTTTTCAAAACTGTTTTTGACTCTTTAAAACTAGTTTGCGAACAAAGATTCCGGCTAAAGAATTCTGTTTACCAAGGGGAAGGTGTTAGGCACCCCTCGATCCCGTAGTTCAACCACGGTCGCTTCATGGAGTATATCAGCTAGCATGAACACTATGAATATATAAACCAACAAACACATAAACATGAAGCAAACAATCAAACAAACAAAATCAAAATTAGTGTCCAGTCCAATTTATTACAGACCCAAAATAAAAAGGTACTGAAATATAAAACTACGCTAACCTACACTAGTCCTAAACTACGCTCCAATGCTTTACCTGATGCCTCGGGCCTTGATCACGTGCCTCCTTTGCGTACATGATACTTCGGGGCATTCCCCGGTGAATAAGTACAGGGTAACCTTGGGGTATTCTCCTGCGAATGAATACATTTGATGAAATGTAATAAAAGTGGAGAGATCATTCAACACAGACATTCACACATTCAATGCTATAGAATTCTACGAGTAGCCTACCCAACCCACTATTTGTCAATCCATTTCAACCTATCATGATATTATCAAGTCTAAGATAATATCAGACTTATTTATCAAGTTTAGGATTAGTGTAGGTTAGCGTAGGTTTACATTTCAGTACCTTTTATTTCGGACTATAATAATTGTACTGGACATTATTTTTTAGACTTATTTTATTTTGGTGCGATTGTTTGTTTTTTATGTTTGTTTAGTTTTTACATTTTATAGTGTCGTACTAGCCGATATGATCCACAAAGCGATCGTGGTCAAACCACGGGACTGAGGGGTGCCTAACACCTTTCCCTCGGTCAACAAAATTCCTTAACTGGAATCTCTGTTCGCTGACTTAGTACACCAGATTTATGTCAAGTAGCGACTCTGAGTTTAAATGTAAGTAATCCTTTTCGAAACAAATTTTCATTCTTTATCACTTAATAATAAAAACCTTTCAAACTATAAAACAATATCTTTTTGATTTAAAAAAAGGTGTGACAGCTCTGGCGACTCTGCTGGGGATTTTTCAGAATTCGAGCTTATTTTTAAATTGTATCGGCTTATTTTGACATTATGGGTGTATAGACGTTATTTGTGTTATCATTTGTATTTGTTTTAGTGCCTTTGTGCTATGTGTTTACAGTTTTTCTTTTATATGTTACCGTTTTATATTTGTCATCATTTGCATACCTCGAGTTAATTTTTTTCGCAATAAATCCATAGTACATGTGTGTACACGACCTCTTGTTGAGCCACCCTTATTTTAAGAGGGGGAGCCATTGGGTGTATGGAGTAAGTGGAAAGCTGTCGCAACCACTATAGACCATACGCTCCCCCAAACAGCCTTGTTAGTAAACCTGAGCCAAGGTCAGCCTTTAGGTCATGCTTATCTGCATTGTATTGAGACCTAGTGGGACCCACATGTTCATCCCTAAAGCATCTCTACGTGCAAATTATCATATCTTTGAGGGTAATAGGGTCATTTGACGGACTAATTTGGGTAAGCATATGCCAGAATTAAGGGACAGATTGTGATTAAGTTAGGAAAAGTTCAAATAAAAGAGGAAAAAGAAAAAATGAGTCAATAAAAAAAGAGTTTCATAGTTTTTAGTATTCTTTATGGCTTTTGTTTTTCACAATTCCAAAATTTTAAAATATTTTTTACCTTTTGCACTCATTACTCAAAACACAAAACATCAATAAGATTTTGCATTTGTTTTCTTTAGCAAGTATTCATAAGTTAAAAATTTCAAAAAAGGATTTTTTTCAATAGAAGTTTTTATAAAAGAAAATTTTTAAAAAAGATTGTGGAAGTTTTGTGCATTTCATATAATGAAAATACCGAAAAAGATTTTTCTTTCATAGTTATTGGTGTCAGTTTTATGCGAAGTGTCAAATTCAAAGCTCAAAAAAAATTTATTGATGTTTTTCATCTCTTGTTTATGGTCGTGTCTCTCAAGTCAAGGTTCAGTCGGTTGTTTAACCTTTAATTTTCTAATATGGATGAACTACGCACACCTGATTGGCTGATTCTCCTCTCTCGAAACTGAGATACATAGGCAACCCTTCTAGGATTCGGTGATCTTATTTAAAACATTCAAGAAGATTTTCTTCACTCTTTATTTAGAGTAGGTGTTTTATATACATCGTCAAAAGAAAACTACACAAAAGATTTTTCTTTAATAGGTTCATGTTTCATTTTCGTATGAAATTCAAAATCGAAAACCCAAAAAGATTTTCTTTGGTAATCATAGATTTCATTTTGTATAGGATTTTAAAAGATAAAAACAATCAAAAAGATTTTCCTCAATTCTTTTGACAATTCATTAGTTTCTTTTCTTCTCAAAGTTTCCAAGAAAAAGAGAGAAAAAAAAAGTTTGATCGTCCATATTGTGCCAAAACTTCACGAACAA
>NW_025855076.1:0-4137 GCF_002878395.1 Capsicum annuum
TTTTTCTCATACATTTTAGGATGAAAAAGTTTTTTAAGAAAGTATATATATTCAAGCTAAAGGTATATACTATAATTTAAATTATGTGATATAAATCCCGGGGAGTCAATAGTATATTATTCTCTTATGTTCTTTCTTGCTTTATTGAGAATTTTAGTTTAATGTTGTGAGGATCAATTCACCAATTGTTTGGCTTAAAATAAAAGCTTCTAAATGCTCCTTGTTATCTAAAAAGAATTTTGTGTTAGGTTTGTTCAGACAAGGACCTGTGTATGTTTTCCTTATTTTCCTTTGTCGTAGGAGAGAATTTCAAATTTAAAGTTTATGAATTTTTAGAATAATTTTAAATTAATATATAATTATAGAGTTCACAATCAAATATTTATTGATACAAGATCGATAAAGGAGACACAAAATAAACATCAAAACAGTCCACAAGTTGGAAGAACCGAGGACCCTTTTGGTGACCACTCTCGAATTCACTACAACAACAACAACAAAAACACAATAACAACAAGATATTAAGGTGTTCAACACCTCTAAAATCAGCGAGTCAACAAACTAGATTAGCAACACAAGCACAAGAACAAGAAGAACACAAAGTCTCGATTTTGAGACACCAAACCCGAGAATGAACAACAACAATAATGAAATAGATAGATAGGTAGCTTGACATACAAATGTACAAACCCTATGAACTAAGTGTATATTAAACACAAAGACCCAAGAATTCTACAAGCAACACCACGCTCTACAGTGACCTCAAGGGAGCGGGATTCCCAAGCAGCCAACGTTTCAAAACTAGCACCAACACAAGTGATATCCACACTTGTTTACAAGAAATCCACCTTATAAGACTCTCTCTGTAGAGCTTTCAAAATATCCCACCAAATTTCCTAAAAAGATACTCCCTAGTCTACTACATCAACTACGATGCAGTTTATTACTATTAGTTTTTTTTGTCGCATGGAGTTCATGCCAGATATTTTTATATCTTATTTTGGGATATTAGTTGATGAACTTTAATAAAGATCAATTTACGAAAAGTGGCACCTTTGGAATTTGTTTAATAAAGTTTAATTTTCAAAAATTCGTACCTTGGACCCATATATGACACCTCTATAATTTATTATAAGTTGGCAGTCCTAGGAATCTCAGAGACATACACACGATAAATGATGCACAGAAACTATGAAATTTGTAAGGAACTTGAATAAATATTCTTCAAATATAAGATCGTATAAAATGAACAACAACAACAACAACAACAAACTCAGTGATACAAGATTGATAAAGAAGACACAAAACAAATATCAAAACAGTCCACTAGTTCACGGGAACCGAGCACCCTCTTGGTGACCACTCTCAGATTCAAGATTACAAGACAAGAACAACAAGATATCTAGGTGTATTGACACCTATTTCAGAGAGCCAACAAACTAACAAGTAGTTAACAAGATTAACAACAACAATATGATAACAACAATAACTCACGGTTTCCACACAAACCCAAGGACAAGATGTTGACAACAACAATATGTATAGATAGATAGGTAACTTGACATACAAATGTATAAACACTATGAACCTAAGTGTATATTGAACACAAAGAACTAAGAATTCATACAAGTAACACCAAGTTCTACGGTGACCTCAAGAGAACGGATTCTCAAGCAACCAACGTTTCAAAACAAGCAACCAACACAAGTGATTCCACACTTGTATGAAACTCTCAAGAGCTCTCAAAATATCCCATCAAAATTATGACAAAATGACCTAACATGTTTTATTTATAGCCTAGGTTTTAACTTAATACAAAATGACTAGAATGCCATTCCTGAGCCAAGACAAAAGGGAGGCCTTGGAGTGTGCTTATTGGATGGCTTTGGAGTGTTGGGACTTGTTCTCTACACTTCAAAGCTTGTTCCATTGGCTGGGCAGCCACTCGAACTCGAGTCTTTACGTATTGATCCACAATCACGATCGTACGTGTATCACCCAGTGTACGCAGTCCATATCACTACCTCCAGAGAAGTAGAAAGGCTATTTCCGATAGACCCCCGGCTCAAGACAAGGAATAATAAGCAAATCCCAAAATGAATAATAACGAGAATATATAATAATATTTCACCAGTGATAGTAGTAATAATGATAATAAAAAATGATACCAATGGATAGTAACGAAAGAAGATTCTTAAACAATTGTTTGCAAGCAAAAATCTTAATGTAGAGTAAATCTTTGCACTAAGATTGAGCAATTTTATGGATCAGGGCTGAGTATTAATAGGTTTATTTAGATTGTTGATTTGAGATGATTTAACCTGTTCATAAGCTAAATCAATCCATCATTAAAATCACTCTTGCCCAATTATGAGGTGCAAATAGCTAGTCTCATCAAATGTTGATACTTATATTTGATGAGAAAATATGAACATCAAGTTCACAATCTTACGGAGTGGGTGGGGTGATGACAATATTAAGATGTCATGTTTTTCCTCATATCAAATTAAACTATCTGATACTAGTATTATTGTTTTATTTTTATAACCATGATGTTTGGGCCACTTTGCGTGCAAACCCGATTAATATTATGAGGTAGTTGCCATCTTCCATGAGCACAGGTATCGCGTAACTACACCAGCAAAAGACTCGAACAAATGGAAAGAAATCCCCAAGTGTTTTCCCCATATTGCCTTCTCAAGTTTTTTATTGTACGCGGCCGAAAGTTCTAGGTTAGCTTATTGGAGCTTTTCTTTGTATGTGTAATCATAAGTTAGCTAGCAAGTTTGATTCATTATTGTACTTGTAGTCAAGTCTTAGATAGTTATTGCTACAAGCTTCTTTTAGATGATCCTTCTTTCAACATTTTATCTATTGATATATTCAGGCTGATGATTTCTTTTCTCTTTCTGTTTTCATGGGATTCAACTCTGATCAGCACTTCCAATATCATCTCTCTTTCCATTTCTTTATTTCATGGTAACATCACTCAACTCTTTGTTTTCTCTTTCTAGTTCATGTTTCAGATAACACGCATGATCAAGTGAAGTTTCACTCTATATTACGACAATTCATTGCTTTCCAAGTTTTGGCTTCCTGTACAGATAAGGGACTTCCACATTGCAAAGAGAGAGGAAGATATTAGTACATATGCAGGTTATGTAGGTAAGCTTATTTCATGCTAGAATTTGAATGTTGATATAAAGGTCTGTCGGAAAAAACGCTTATGAATTTCCTGAAACACTGAAGGTTCTGCATATATGCTTGGAAGAGCTCTGACATCTATTTTTTGGGGAGCAGTGGCTGATCGATATGGCCGAAGGCCAGTTATAATTTTCGGCACTTTTGTAGTGTACGATTAATCTACATTGAAACGTTCTTTTTAAACTTCACTTGAATGTCAACAAGTTTATACCTTATGCTTTGATTGTGCTGCAGGGTTATTTTCAATACTCTCTTTGGTCTTAGTGTCAACTTTTGGATGGCAGTCATTACACGGTTGCTTCTCGGTTTATTAAATGGTTTGATTGGACCTATAAAGGTATGCTATCAGTTTACATCTTATAATTTGGAACTGCCTATTCTATTAAGATGCTTACCTTCCATGCTTAGGCATATGCTGCGGAAATTTTTCGTGTAGAATATCAAGCACTGGGAATGTCAACGGTAATATGCCCTTCGTTTTTGGTTATGTAAATGATTTTTCTAAACAAATGAGAGCATTTCAGACAATTTTGGAGTGACAAAAGTCATGGCAAGAATGCATTTTTTGAATGACCATTTAGGCCGTGGATTTTGGGGAATTTATTTACTTTATTATATGTTTGAATTGTTTCAGATTAGTAGTGCATGGGGCATTGGATTGATTATTGGCCCATCTTTAGGAGGCTTCCTTGCTCAGGTATT
Source organism: Capsicum annuum (assembly GCF_002878395.1). Taxonomy (NCBI): domain Eukaryota; kingdom Viridiplantae; phylum Streptophyta; class Magnoliopsida; order Solanales; family Solanaceae; genus Capsicum; species Capsicum annuum. The sequence goes on from NW_025855076.1 coordinate 3,907, forward strand.
TTCTTTTCCTTAGCTATTTCCTTTTTTTTATTCCATCATCCTGTTAGGGAAAGAGAGCTGAGTCGTTTTATGATCAACTGTAAGAGAAATTTCATAGCCTTAAATCCTTTGTGTTTCTACGTATAAGTTTCTCTGCCAATCTTGGCAAAAGAATTGAGAAACACTTTGAGAAAATTTACATCAGCATACATGCTCTAAATGTCTGCTTTTACCTAAGCCTGCAGAGAAATA
>NW_025855077.1:0-1564 GCF_002878395.1 Capsicum annuum
TGTTTAATTAAAAGTTCCCATGAAATTAGGATAGTATGTGATGAATTGTATGAATTGCATGCTTAACCTTTGATATTGAAATTGAATGTTGTATTCTTGCTTACATGTGTTGACCATTATCATGTAAATAATCCATTCTTTCCAAGTGTTTGCTAAATTGCCTATGTGAAGTAAATAGTGGAATCATGACATGTTATTATGTGGACCCAATCATGTACAAGCTTATGCTCTACAAGTGTTTGATAAAATGCTTATGTGATTTGACTAGCGAAAACATGACAAGTTATTTTGTGATTCCATTCTTACACAAGTTCATGTATATCAAGTGTTTGACAAAATGTCTAAATGAGTGCATTGTTAGCAAGCAAGTATTGTTATGCCTTTATGATCATGTTGTGTCTTTTTTTATGATATCGAGTCCTGGGGGTATTTAATATCCGATAATTTAACTTTGTACCTAGACCCAGTGTCAATTGCAGAATAGTATCTAGTCAGTTACAGAACTTAGTAGAACTTAGTCAGTTAAAGAACTCAGGAAAAACTCAGTAAACTCAGTATCAGTCTAGTCCAGTTCAGTAAACTCTGTTCAGTGTCTTTTAGTTGGGAGTAGGATTTAGAATTGAGCGAGTCTGGGGATGATGTCCTCCTCATCAGAGAGGAAGAGTCATTAGTAGCAGTCACTATACTCCAGAACTGTGTAGCCAGTGCAGGATGAGGAGTCACTCGTCAGACTAGGCTTGACTACCTCCTAGGGGTCACCCGTTAGATTTGGCTTGGCATCCTGGTTTTCCAGTGTTAGTACACGTGGCACGGTATTAGCACCCTTCCAGGTGAGGTTAAAGGTTGAACCCCAATCATTTCATATAGGGGTATGTCAGTTAGATGATTACCTCCTACAGTCTAAGTTTCAGTCTCAGTTTAGAGCTCAGTTCAAATCTACAGAATCAGGACTGCCAGACATAGTCACTTAGTATCAGTAATTCAGTTATCAGTAACTTCAGATATTAGTTACTCATTTATTAAAACTTAGTACTTAGCTTCAGAAAATCTCAGTTATAGTATACATATATGCACAGTATTACATACTTAGTATTTTTAGTAGTTTCTGTTGACCATGTACTCTCTTATACTGTTACTCTATATCATTTAGTTAGTTATTATTTATACATATGAATCCTTGCATTCAGCCTTACCTCATCTAGCATACTAGTATATTCCACGTACTGACCGTATACTCATTCTTTGCGCTATGATATTTCATATCATAGGTTCAGACGCTCAGGTTTCTGACTGCGCTTAGACAGATCCTACTAGTAGTCGCAGATTTATTAGTGAGTCCTTATGTATCAAGGTTGTGTTTTTATTTAAGTATTTTATTTTATCAGTAGTTCAGTAGTTAGGGTTATTTAGGGGCTTGTACCATCAACTTTACTTTCAGATAGTTAAATTAGAGGCTTTCGGACTAAATTTTCAGATAGTATTCAGTTTTACGAATTGTTATTTTAGATGTTATATTTTATCAGTAATTTAGATTTTGAACGTTATGGTATTTCAGCCTCATTCT
>NW_025855078.1:0-2022 GCF_002878395.1 Capsicum annuum
TTTTTTTTTTTGAAAAAATTATAATTTATTATGTGGCAATGACATGACACTGATGTGACAGTGATTTGGCAATGACGTGGCGTGTGTGTAGTGCACTCTCCGTTTGAGAGTGAGATTTTGATTTTGAGGGTGAATTTAATTCACTTGAAAGTTGTTAAGGGAGGTAAATAAACGAAAGTTAAGTTTAAGTGCTAAAGTGGGTTTTGAGGACAAGTTCAGGAGGGAAAAGATGTCTTTTCTCTATTTTGTTTGGTGAGAATGATGAAATTTTAATTTGGGTTTGTAAAATTGAAAATGGTGGAAGATAAGAGGAAATAATAACTAAAAATTTTTTTTTTTCAAAAAAAGAAAAATGTGACAGGTCAAATGCGTGGGTTTCACCCTTCGGCGAAGATGTGGTTATGGCTTTTTAGATGTATAATAATTCTATTTTAAAATAGTTTGGGGGGTTATAGGACCCCTGTAAAGTATAAGTGTATAGTTGAAATTTGAGGTAAAGGTTGAGGGGACTTTTGGTCATTTTCTCATACAAAAAAATATACAAATACAATGATATACCAAAATCGAGACGTCATCGAATCACAAATGGTAGACTTTGATGTCATCATGGTATTGATTGGTTATCTTCTTTTTATGTAGCAATATAACTATAGACAAAGTTTAGTTAGGCCATGTGTTTTCATCTTAGGGTGCACCAGTGTTATTTGTAACGAAAAAGGAACAATCACTTAAAATATGTATGTATCGTTAAATAATATAATTAGTAAAAATAAGTAAATTTACTCATGAAACGTATTTTTGCATTTTAACTGTTTCACTATATGGAGTTATAAACTTTAGTATAGATATTCTAATTACGTCAAATATATATCTCTATTATCTTAAATGTGTGAAGGGCCTTATAATTCACGTTTAAACTTTTTGTCCTTTATTAAAAATCTCTATAGAAGATAAAATAGTATTTTCACTTATTTTAGGAGTCCTAATAATTAATAATTAAGGAATCTTAAAATATAAAGATATATATAATTAGAATTAGGATTTTTTTAATTAACTAATAATATAAAAAGCGAATGCTAAATTTTGCACACTATCACGGTATATCATCAACCTTTGGTTGTGAGTCCTCTTTTTTTTTTTCCTTTGATGAGGTAAAGGTCGGAGCAGCATTACAACCTATCTGTTTCAAACCAGCTACACCAATTAAAAGACAAACAACTTCTATTGTGATCATATAATCAATCTTCATGCATTAAATCAAATAATTCTTTTTAATTCAACAGAATATTGGTGTTCCAGCTGTTTACATATTTGTTATGTTTGATAATTAACTTGACTGACTTTGCTGCAAATAAGGAAGTGTGGGTCTGTAACTTGGAGACTGAATTATCACATTGTCAGGCTTCTTGTTCGATCACGACTTTTGCAGGAGAAAGAGCTGGTTGAGAGGCATAATGTATGGCTTAATGATGAGGTATTTTGTACCTTATTAAAATACACATGTTTGAGGTTTAATTTTATTATTTTGATTTATCGATCATAGTATTATTTTATTATAATTTCTATTATGTTATTATCTATTGTTTTTTATATTGTTCGGTCGGGCTTTAAGGAATTTTTCTGTAAAGGTTAGATTTAATCATGTTGTTTTGATATCTAGATTATGTTGCACTTTTTACTCTATTGCTAGCTTCTATTTTTTTTCTGCTTAATACAGATGGTAATATTCATTGTATATTTGTACAAAATTTCTACCTCGAGCATACACAATAAAATCGTAGATAGTCAAGTGAAATTTAATCCACGAAATAACTTGATTTATGGATAACATCGTTGTGGTAAAGGTCGTAATGCTAGAGAAATCATTACCGCACGGCATAGAGGGGGAGGTCATAAGAGTTTATACCGTAAAATTGATTTTGTATAAAGATCAAGTTTAATAATTGTATTATTCTGATAATTCGATTGTCATATTTATTTTATTGTAGCTTCTATTTTGTTTTTATTTAAGTATTATTTTTG
>NW_025855079.1:0-1988 GCF_002878395.1 Capsicum annuum
AAGCACGAGCTAAATAACTTTATCGAACCGTAATTGATTGAATAGAGTAAATATATTTTGATAAATATGACTGATGGATTTAAATATATTTTATATATTCTTAAATTTGTTGATGAAAATTCTTAATTACTTTCACTTGAATTAATTATTTTTTTGAATTTGGTATTTTTAAAAAAATTTACGGATGAATTATTTCTGAATAGATTAGTGCTAATTTTTGCTTTTTCCTTATTGATGATATTGATTTTTCTTGAATATTATTGTATAGTAAATATGGATCGTTACGTTATATTTGATATGTGACTTTATTGACCACTTTTTAATAATTTATTAAAATCATAGTAGCCATTATATGACATATACAGAAAATTAAAATGACAAGAAAAAAATATTAAATTTCTCACTTTTAAATAACATAATGTACTAGGCCCTATATTTCTATAATATAGTTCATTCAAAACAAGTTGAAACATTTCCGCCAAAGATTGCCATTTATTATTTTTTACTTCATGTTAGTAAATTTTGGTTAAAAGAAGAAAAAGAGATTAGAATATCTATAACAATTAAAAATGATTTTGTACCATAGACAACAAATAATAATTTTTTTTTTGGCGGTTGGTTGTAGTTATAAGAGTTGTTTGTGTAAAAATTTAAAGATTGAGATTATATGTAATAATAATGAAAGTTGAAGATGGAAGTGAAAAATTGTGAAAACAACAAAAAGTTATTTTCACTTTTTGGAATCCAACTTCGAATAATTTTTTGAATTTTCATGACCAAAAATCACAATTTTCAAAAAGTGAAAAAAGTAAAAAAAAAAATTCAAAAAAGGGAAAAAATCTTATGGCCAAACGGGTCGTAAGTTTCATAAGTGATGATATAGTAATTGTGTCTTTTCACCCTCCAATCCACCTTATTTTTACCCCTACCTCTGTATCCCTCGTTCCCATCACCTCGCAACCCCTACTCACGTTTCATACTGTTTGTCTAAATTATATATAAAAACAGTTTGAAATACAAGAGATTTTTCTTTTAAAAAAGCACTTTTTTTCAAAATTTATACCGAACAAATCAAATATTTTAGCTTCGACGTATAAAATTTTGTGGTTGAAAATTTAATTTCATATAGGCTTGGGATCCCTTTCCTACTTAGACTATTAATTACTTATATGATCAATTTAAGAGTTACATATGCTTTTCATTTTGCTTAATTAATTATGTATTTAACAACCCTTACCTAAGAAAAAAGATAATAGAATCTTAAAATGGGAAAAATAAATTCTTTGAACTCTAAAGAATTAGACTAATAAAAAATGATTTGTTTGTCTATCTTTCACGTTAAAATGATAAAATTTGACTGTACAAAATTTGATTCATAATGTTTAGATTAGGCTTGAAAATACCTAAAAATAAAAAGTCCATGATACATCTAGGTTTTCTATCTATATTATTAACAACTTATTGGTTGGATGATTGTTAGTCATTGTTATGTAATGTATCATTTTAGATTTTAATATATTAATTATGTACTATTATTTAATAATATTTGATAAATTGTGTCATTTGTTATAGTTTACTGATATTTTTATTTTTTAATTTGACTGTGTTGTACTGTATAATAGTTAATAAGCTTACTAAGATGTCCTTGACTATTTTAAATATTAAATTATCAACAATTACTTATGAAAATAACTTAAACAGCTTCTTTATTTCTCTTATCACCAATAATGCTTTATAACTATATTAAATTTCTAACGTCAATAATGAAAGTAATAAAACCAAGTAACATTAACAACTCTTGATAAAAATATTAATTTCAAAATAAAAATGAATATGGCCTGGAAATTAAAATCTACTATAGCACTTCATTTAGTTATTACTAATTAGAGAATATTATATAGTATCAGAAGATTACCACGGATATATAAAACATTAACTAATTACTATGGTAATAAAAGATACCACTTTATGTTTGGGTTATTTGATAG
>NW_025855080.1:0-3341 GCF_002878395.1 Capsicum annuum
ATTTTTATGAAAAATCATGCTTATGACATTATGGCTTAGAAATAGGACTTGCAAGTCTTGGTGTGACGACACTAATTCAGATTTTTCCATGATAATTCAGAACAGATTTAATGCTTGTTTGAAATCAGACTTTCCAGATGTTGAAATTAGAAACATGCATGATTCAAAACAGGATAAAAATTAGGCATAAAGAGAGCTTAGGTGGTTCCTCGAAGAAGGCATGATTTTAGACATCTCATTTCCCGAAATCGTGATTTGTCTATCTGGGTTTATATATTACGCTGGCCTAGAGCCCTGTGGCGTATCAGATTTAGGAACTCCAACCCTTGCGGCACACTCAGGTTGGAGGCTTCCCCGCTGAGTCAATGGAGGATTCCATATCGCCCGTGGAATATCATACTTGTAGGGGATACCACTTAACTCAGAAGTGATACACAGATCAAAATTTGAAAGTTACAGACAGGTTATATGTTTTCAGAAAGTGCCCATGTATTTTCAGAAGCTATTTTATATGTGATGTGTTGATGAAAATTGCTCTCATCTATTATATATATGTTCAAATACTTTATTTTGGATTACTTCACGTGCCAGTACATTTTTGCTAACCCTCCCTCCTTCCAGGTTTTGAGACATAGTTTAGGGTTCCAGATAAATAGTAGATATTTTAGATTGCAGAGCAGATTGTGCAGGGGTGAGCCTTCTATATTCTAGAAGGCCTATTTACTTTTAGATATTTATCTTTAGTCATGTTTTGGTCTACTGGGGGCCTTGTCCCAGTTTTCAGAAAGTTTTGTTTAGTTCATAGTAGAGATTTTGCAGACTGAGTCAGACGACATTATTATCCAGATATATTTTGGATTTCAATTTTTCAGTATTATGATCACATTCAGACTGACCATGTTTCCGTATTAGATTTCTATTTCCGTATTATCTTTTATTATATGAATATTGTGCATGATTACCAGATAGACAGAGGGCATCCTGGGCCTTCACAGTTTGGGAATGCTCGTCACGGCCAGGGTCCTAGTTCGGGTCGTGAAATTATTGAAAAATGGTGGTTTGATTTAATGAACAAAGGGAGTCATTTTCTTGAGTTAACAAAATTATGATGGCATGTTTATGTTACCTTGCAAGTGTAGTTGGAATGATGATACCAATAACATATGCATAATGTGTATTATGGTTCAATGAATAAGAACGTGTGATAGATGTTTTAATGGGCTTAAAATAGGGTTGTGTAGATGTGTTATGAAAGTGGAGGTCCCGATAGACCAACAATGGGAACCACAGTTGCCGACATGGGGGTCTAAGTAACTGAGTGGTTTGAGTCCCACTTATTATATGATTGAGAGGTTTGAGTTTCCCCTATTATATTACATAATTGGGTGCTTAAGACACCTTGGTATGCTAGGAGGTTCAAGTCCCCCACGGTGTATATGTACATCCTCTGGTTTATGCAGCTACATGTACTGTGGCCCTTTCAGCTAGGGAAGATCTAGATCCATATAGCCCGTGGGTGTATTCTTATGATAGTTGAGCTACACAAATACAGGGTAAAGTTTTAAAGTACAATCTAAGCCTTGTTCCCTTTCCCAACATATTTTATGTATGTATATGATGATACTCAAATGGTTTTGAATTGGATTTGACTTGGCTTTATTTTATTCTCTATCCCTGAGTTACATGCTAGTGCTTAACCCACTAACCATCTATTGATGCTGTATCCCCATGTGGTGGATCAGCTCAGTTCGTCGATCATTGGTGGTAAAGTGGTGAGCTTCCATTCTCTGAAAGACTTGGACATTTTAACAGTTTCTATTCATAGATTATAATTGAGAGTTCACATTATCATTAACATTGTGATTGTCATTGTCTGGGTTGGGGGCATGTCCCAACACTTTATTGATTTTGATTTTGTTAGAAGACTTTGTGGATTGCTTTGGACTTGTGTGGTGATGTTGGTTGATGATGACCGGTCATAGACATATCTTACATTCTGTAAGCTTATCTTATGCTAACTTGTAATATATTCAGAATTCAGCCACTGTTAGGTAGTGTGTGGGGTTTTGGCTAGGAACAGTGTAACACCTCGATTCGCTGAACCAAAATGCTACACGGTGCTCATGATCCTAAGGGACCATAAGCTAACCCATGACTGAAATCTGTACCTGTATACTACAAATCATGATATAATAATGCCAAATACATAGAACTGTAAGGCCATAAGGTTCAACGAAATACAATCATGTGGGTGAAAATACCTAAAACAACTCAATCTGAACGTAAATCTGAACATAAATCTGAAAGCCTCTGAACTATCTGAATAAGGAGTTGAAGGAATATGTCTCCAACTAACTCCGTAAAACTGAACTGAAGAAATAAATAAATGAATCAAATCATATTGTCCTCGAATCAATAAGGACTCACTGTGTCTCTGCAACTGGAATGCTACCGCTACTGCTGGGATGGAGCTCGTATCTCGGAACCTATGGTGTATCATGAAAAGAAAGCACCATAGGATAAATGCGTCAGTACAACTTGAGTACTGAGTATACAAGGAAGGTATGCTGAACATAAAGGGTTTCATGCATGAACAACACTGACTAACTAATATGAACGTGGGAGTGCAAACACACATATATAGAAACTGGGACCGTGAATACGTGATATCATAACCTGTAATCTAATATATGGTTTACTGATAACTGTCATGACTGATACTAAAACTGATAACATGGACGACTGTATCTGACAGTTCTTTATATACTAAAATCTAAAGAACGCCCTGAGTTCTTTTACTGAGACTGATACTGAAACTGTGGGAAGTAGTGTTTAACCAACATGCCCCATGTATGCCATTATGGCTAAGCTGGGGTCCAATCTCTGCCCTTACTAGAGGGGTGTCAATATCGTACCACGGGTAAGGACAGCCTGTGAGTAACCCTTATCTGGCAGGTACTTAATGAGAACGGTGGGAACCCTAAACTGATGGGTTAATCCACCTCATCAACCCTAATCTGATGGGTTAAGATGTCTCACCCTACGCTGGCTACATAGTTCTGGAACACAAGGATGACTACTAAGAATCACACCCTGAACTGGCGGGTGAGTTCCCTTCCTTGGGTTCACTCGGTGCTAAGGTATACTCCCATGTGGAGGGATTGGACATGAATAACTGACTGTGCATGACTTAATCCTACTAAATTCCATTGACTGGTGGAATGTTACTGATAACTGACAACTGACTAAGATCATAAGGTTTTCCTGAGTCACATGACTGACTGAAGTCTATGCAATCATAGCTTGAGTTCGGATATCGTGAAACATGACATGGTTCTAGG
>NW_025855081.1:0-1752 GCF_002878395.1 Capsicum annuum
TCAGTTTAGGGTTCCCATTATTCTCATTGAGTACCCACCAGATAAGGGTCACTCACATATTGTCCTTACCTGTGGCACTGTATTGACACCCCTCCAGTGGGGGCAGAGATTGGACCCTAGCTTAGCCATAATGACATACATAGGGCATGTCAGTTAAACACTACTTCCCACAGTTTCAGTATCAATCTCAGTAAAAGAACTCAAGGCATTCTTTAGATTTTAGTATATACAGGACTGTCAGATACAGTCATCCATGTTATCACTTTCAATATCAGTCATGACAATTATCAGTAAACCATGTATTAGCTTACAGGTCATGCTATCACGTATTCACGATCCTAATTTCTATATATGTGTGTTTGCACTCCCACGTTCATATTGGTCAGTCAGTGTTGTTCATGCATAAAACCCTTTATGTTCAGCCTACCTTTCTCATAGACTCAGTACTCCAGTTGTACTGATGCATTTGCACTAGGGTGCTTTCTTTTTATATTACACCATAGGTTCTGAGACACGAGCTCCAACGTAGCTGTAGCAGTAGCATTCCAGTCTCAGAGACACAGTGATTCCTCATTGATTTCAGGACAATATGATTTGATTCATTTATTTATTTCTTTAGTTTAGTTTTATGAAGTTAGTTGGAGACATGTTCCTTCAATTCCTTATTCAGATAGTTTAGAGGCTTTCAGTTTTATGTTCAGATTTACTTTCAGATTGAGTTGTTTTTGGTATTTTCACCCATATTAGTGTATTCAGTTGAACCTTATGGCCTTACAGTTCTATGTATTCTGCATTATTATATCATGATTTGCAGTATACAGGTACAAATATCAGTCATGGGTTAGCTTGTTGTCCCTCTAGGTCATGAGCACCATATAGAATTTCGGTTTAGAAAATCGGGGCGTTATAAACTTGGTATCAGAGCATAAGGTTCAACAGTGTCCTAGGAAGTCTTAAAGCTGCATCAAGTAGAGTCTAGTACATGGCCGTGTTGTGCACCACACGTATATGCAAGAGGCTATGAGATGTTTTAGGAACAGTTTCCCTTCTTTCATGTCTCAATATTGTGCTATAGCAAGTTTCTTTAAGGAAACCATGTAGATTCATATCATGCACCCCTCATGTTCACTTTACCTTACTTTCAAGGTAATAGAAACAGTGAAGTTCAAAGTCCTAAAGATAGGTCTTTCTCAGATAGTCCCTACGGTCAGTTATGAGATTAGCAACAGACTCAAATATTATCCCATCAGTTCATTATTGTTCCAAGGTTGTAAAGATTTTATTCATGATCATGAGAACTCATTCTTGAACCCAGAAGTTTAGCAGTAGTAGAGTTGGGATAGTATTACTCTATTTGATCAGATTATGTATTCATGGGGATTAGATCAGTAGTCTTGAACAGTACGAGCTAAACACTTAAGTTTATTGACTCAAAATTAAGCATAAAGGTGTGAATGTGATATTAGCAGTATATGAGGAAACAGAATCAGATGATGTGTTTAGTAAGACAGACAGGTGTTGAACATAATGTAGGTATGTGATGGTAGATCAAGTACCTAAGCCAGGCCCTCAGATTTTAATAATAGATCCAGTATGTATAGAAAGCAGTAAGAGAAGACAATTCTAGACCCATTCTCATCTCAGTGCAGAGTTTTTCACTTCAGCTATCATGAAACCAATTCAGGCATTGCATACCAACTCTATGGTCACAAACTATAACCATGTATGAATTTAATTTCCAGCATAAGGAGT
>NW_025855082.1:0-2735 GCF_002878395.1 Capsicum annuum
GTCATTACCCATATCTATGTAACCATCCCATACCGACTGATAGACATAGGTGCATACTGGTGATAGGCGATGCACATGCAAGAATTAATGCAACAAAATCTCCATGGTCTCTCCGCAATTACCATAGTGCAATCGCCATCCACTTTATGCTATTGTTATACACTAGCTATCAGCAAACTTGGAAAATTTTCCAAGTTTGCAACGGAGACTCAGGATTCATTTGGAACCCAATGTCTGTAAATAAACTATGTAACCACACTAAATTCGACGTTTCAAATGCGTTGGCAAAGTCAAATTTTTAATTAAAGGTTGTTTTGACCAAATGTGGGTCCCAAATCCAATTTATTAATTTTTTAACTTTTCGCCCAATAGGTCGAAATGAGTTTGGATGCATTGGGACCCAAACCAAAGGTATACCTAGCCTAAAATCAATATTTTGGATTTGCTGGCACAATTGGAATTTGCATTCGAGATCATTGTATTGAGTTTTCGCTCGGTGGCCATTTGGAACTAATGAGGACTTCCAAATAGGGAATTGTTCTAAAAACCAAACAAACTGCTCAGTAACCCAACTGTCAGTCCTAATAAGTCATAAATGACTTGAGGTATATATGGAGAAGCCCTAACGGTATAGATAAGCAAAAATATGAGAAATGAATTGAAAGGTCATTACAATATCCACTACTAAAAGGACTTTCATCCTCGAAAGTTAACAGATAGAAAGAATCTCAAAAGCTTTAAAGAATGAGGTACTAGGACCACATGCTCCGAGTATGACTTCTTAGATAACCTCCGTGAAGAGAGAACACTTGCAAGGGATTTCGCCACAGGTATCCCTTTTTCAACCAACACTCTTATTTTACTTCCAAATAATTGAAACTCAAGCTTAGCCACTGATTGGCCTCCAACTGAGCTGATATGCGTAAATCTAAACCACAACACACTGGTACCATCTCAATATACAAACAAATCAACAAAGTCTCATCCGAACCAAAACCAAACATGAGTCATACTACCGACTCTAAATTCAAATATAACTTTCCCTTACCATCTCACACCTGCTATCCATTACAAACTCAGAGAAAACTCACCTGAGTCTCATCTACACAATCTCATCATCGATAACTCGAAGAACTGAGACTGATCTACTAAAAACTTCTAAGGGAAATATGAGAATAAGCCCATAAGGCACTATCTAGGCACATAAATAGAGATAATCAAAGAATGCAATCTATGCTAATACTACAACTAGTCTGGATAGTAGTCAAACTAAAATCCAAAAGATCAAAGAATATCCACTCATCACTAAATGATTCGCTCCATGATGTCCCATCAATCGAGAATGAGATATACTAAATCCAACTTGAGTATATTACTCCCATTGGGTATATCATCCAAAATTCCTAAAGAATACTAGAAACTTGAGGTCAAAGATGAAAGAACCAATGTCGGGTCCATGGGCAATAATTTGAACACTTATCGACTATAATCCATCCAAAATTGATAAAAATGAATAGGCAACCACGTAGTAGGGTCAACCAACCTATAAACAAAATTCAAACTGAAACAAGTCTAAAACAAAGGCCGCACGTAAGCTCTACAGCTCCAAGCTAAGATCACAACACCAAGGCTAAATTGCTTGATCGAAACTTCCAATCAAATCTTAAGATAGGTTGAAAGTCATACTCTAATTCAATAAGAACTTCCAAATCACCATTCCAAGGTGTCAGGTCACAATTGAACTAATAAGCCTATATCATTACAAACCATTCAAATTGACTTTAGTATCCAAAACTGACATATCTAAGCTAGCTCATACCATGCCAAAATCAAGACATCACTGAAGAAAAAAAATCAGCACAGGGGTAACTATCGATAGAAAACATAAACCACCAACTCTATATTAGCTAGAGGGAACGAAATATAGCCACAGAATAAAAATTATGCCAAAGGATGAATAACTGGATGGAGAAGTACATAACCCATTCCATAACCTCTGTAGGGGCATGAACTACCAAAGCATACTTAAAAACTCCCTGAGGCTGCAAACCACACTAGTAGAGGCAAAAGCTCTAGCAACTCAGATAGATGCAACTTAAAGTAGAACTAATCAATCCAACACTCCATTTCAACAAAGAATAGCCATAGGAACCTACCATCGAGGAAAAAAACTCCACCAAGCCTCGTTAGGCTGAACAAACTCTGAAATGGGGATTTTATGAATCCACCCAAGTAGGGCAATCATCACTCGATCCATGATAACGATCAAATTACTCGTCAATTTAGTGCAAGGCAATTGTCAATATATTTACCTAACTTTGGAGGCAGGGTCGAATCCATAGGGAACAATGTGAGTGGCGATTAAACTCGTTTGAAACTAAAGCTACAAGTTAAATTCAAACAACTGGCACAAAAAGACAAAATGAGGGTTTTTAATGATTGAACAAAAGTTATTAACACTTCAATTCACCTTTGAACTCAAATCTTAAACTGCAATATTTCAAATCAATGATATAGAGAAACTGGAGTTGTGATCACTATGATTAGTAATCCTGCATTGAATAACAGTTGTAGTATTGGATTCTCGTGACTTATGGAAACACCAAATTATCAGTTTCGACAGTCCATCTAAGTGTTTCTGAACCAACATAGATGTAGAACTCCCTAATTCTCTCAAACTTAGGAAAGCATTCTATTCATACTGATTTTATCTCAAGTTGATCAATCTTGTTACA